>NW_019525459.1:173170-180670 GCF_002814215.2 Seriola lalandi dorsalis | reverse complement strand
GGCAGAAAATTAAACTGCAATTATTTTGATAATCAGTTAATTTTGGTGTTGGAGCTTCTTAAATGTGAGGATTTGCTGTTGACATGATATTTGAAGACGACACTTTGGGCTCTGAGAAGTTGTTGAAGGCACAGACTGAAGGATCAATGAAGAAATGATCAGCCAACTAACTGTTAGTTTCGGCCCCTAAATTAATATATATTTATATATATTATAATATATTTAACAGGCGACAGTCCAAGAACAATAACAAAGACCAATTTACACAAGAAGAAATTGAAACATGTTAAAAACATTAATATAAAATGAGATGGAATAACAATAAACTAATAATTGAAATAAAATATTAAAATCATTGATTATTAAATTATATAGTTAATCAGGGAGAATCCAATCTTTGTGTTTGTTTGTTTCAATCACATTTATGTGTTTAGACGCGTGCCGCCTCCTGAGACTCAAACAGGTTCAGTTTGTTGCTGAAGGGCACTTCAGCAGTGCCGGGGTTTGAACCCTTGTTGTCTGTGTGATATGGTGATGTGGATTTACAGCTGTTTTAAACTCTGGTTCTGTTTGTTCCTGCAGCTGCAGGAGACGGTGAAGAGGAAGCTGGAGAGCGCTGGTTCTCCTCTGGGCCGAGATCAAGTCAACGGTTTCAGCGACGGTTTTCCCCCCAACAAGAAGGCGTGTCTGGACAACGGCACCGCCAACAGCTCCCCGCTGGACTCCAAGCTGGGCATCAGCGACGCCTTGAACTCTAACGGGACCCACGGGCCGGCAGGGGAGTCGACGGACAGCAGCGAGCCGGGGTCGGACTTCCACCGGAAGGAGATGAAGCAGGAGCCGGACGACATCCTGCCCATCATGCCGCCGTCGGGAGGAGGGAACAACAGCCTGTTCCCCGACCTGAACCTGAACGAGCAGGAGTGGACGGAGCTGATGGAGGAGCTGAACTGCTCCGTGGCCTACGAGGACATCCAGGACATTCTCAACGACGGCTTCGAGGACCGCAAGGACCCTCTGGAACTGGCACCCACTACGGGTGGTGGGGGGGCTGTGGGAGGAGGAGCGGGAGGTGGCGGGGGAGGCCAGTCGTCACAGGGTCTACTTCCTCCAGATCTGGTGAGCGTGAAGGCGGAGTTCTCTCCGGCCTCTGCAGTTTTCGAGCAGGACTCTCGCACCGGCTCCCCCCACGTCAGGTCCACCTCCTCCGGGCCGCAGCCTCACCCCACCAGCTCCCCCATCGCCTCCTCCTCCGCCTCTTCTCCGGCTCTGCCCCCATCCCAGCCGGCTCCTCCCCCCAGGCAGCTTCAGCCTCCCCCAAACCACCTCCTCCCTCCGGGGCCCCCGGTGCCCAAAGACCTTTCCCCCGCCCAGCAGCTCCAGCAGCTGGCCGCCCAGCAGCAGCGAGCGGTCCAACACCTCCACGGCCAGATGCAGCACAAACAGCCACAGCCGGGGGCCAAGTTCCACAACCAGGCGCCCCACGCCCACCCCCCACCTTGGTCCCAGATGGCCAACACCTCTCAGAGCCCACTAGGGGGCGCGTTTGGTATGGACAAACCCACGAGCCCCTCCCTGTACCCGCAGGACTTCAACCCCAATGCCCAGAAGCAGCTGCTGATGCCCGGTCAGCCCAACAAGGGCTCTCCCAAGGCGGGGGCCGGCGGCTACATGCCGGGCCCCGGCGGGCACCCCAACATGCTGGGTCACCCGACGCCAGGGCCTCCTCTCAGTCACCCGCCAGCCCCCGGAGCTCAGGCCCAGGCCGCCATGCTGAACTACAACAACACCAAACCCCTGTCGCACTTTGAGGCCGGGCCCGGACCACCGCGGCCCCCCAACAACCAGAACCAGAACAAGGCCGCCCTGCTGACGCTGCTCAGACACCAGCAGCAGATCAAACAGAAGAACAGCATGAACTTCCGTCAGCATATACCACACGCACAGGTGAGACATGCACAGGTGAGACACGCACACACGCACACACACACACACACACACACACACACACACACACACACACACACACACACAGATGAGACACACACACGCGCACAGGTGCGAGTTAGACGCGCACAGGTGAGACACACACACACACACACACACACACAGGTGAGACACGCACAAGTTAGACACGCACAGGTGCGACACAAACACATACAGGTGAGACACACACACAGGTGAGACACACACAAACACTCACAGGTGCTGAACTGACTTTTATTTTATGTGTTATGACTTAAATACAAATCTGGTAAATTGCTGATTAATCAAATACAATGATTTTAAATGACGACAGTTCAGTCTGTTTGTTTACAATCAGTGTTAATCTGGAAAATAGTTATAAATACATTATGAATAATAATAATATTAGATAATTATAAGACTTTAATTAGAGGTTTGATTGTCTGTTAGCGGTAGCATTCATGCTAACATCACAACGCTACAACAAAAACAAAGTGTTCAGGCTGATCAGTGTGTTCCCACTCTGCTTTCATAACCAGGCCAGCACCACATTCCTGGACACACACACACACACACACACACACACACACACACACACAGACACACTGCTTCATTCCCCTGTACTGTGTAAAGGAGAGCAGGTCTGTTTTTATTCTCCCTGTCTTATTAACATGAGTGTTAAATGTGATGTGTCGTGGTCTCATAAATAAACCCAGCCTCAGCTCCACGCTCCCACACAGCTGTAGATCAGTGACGTATGATGGAGCTGAACAGCCTGAACAATGAAAGTCTGTTGTGGCAGCAGAGTCTCCTGCTGGCTGATCCAGTCCGGACACAGCGACTCCTTTAGAAACGCTCTGCACCAAAAGAACCGAACAAAGGCACCGGCGTTCAGCTCTTCTCACATGGGAGGTTCAGAGTCGACGGAGCGGACGTTCTTGTGCTTTAGTTTCACTGCTGCTCGGAGTGTTTACGCTTTAATTCAAGTTCTGATCAAACCGTCTTCAGTTATTTGAGAACACTGGCCGTTAAACTGCGTCCAGGACGCCAAGACACGGCTGAACAAAGAGCAGCTGTTTGAAAATATATTTGACATCTAACAAATGTTAAACAGGAGTCTCACGTCCTGCCCGCATCACATGAACAGGCAGAGTTTGAAATAAAAATGTTAAAAACTGAAAAATACGGAAGCCGAGAACGGCCATGCCCCTTTTTTATTTTTGCACTGTTTTCTCGTTATAACGACTTATTATTTCGTTATCTCGATATAACAAAGATCGTTATCTCGTGATAACGAATTAAATATTTCGTTATCTCGATATAACGAAGGTAAGGTGTGATGATCGTGTGCTGGATCGGACCATCTTCAAAAGGGGCGTGGCCGTTCTCAGCTTCCGTAGAATACACATAACATCCGGTTAAATAAAGCTGAAGCAGCCGGTGGCAGCTCGTGGGCTGAAATGAGGATGCTCCAGTCCAGTCCAGCACAAAATCATCACACCTGACCTTCGTTATATCGAGATAACGAAATAATTAATTCGTTATATCGAGATAACGAAATAATAAGTCGTTATAATGAGAAAAAAGTGCCAAAAAAAAAGAAAAAAACAGTGCAAAAATAAAAAAGGGGCATGGCCGTTCTCGGCTTCCGTAGAAAAAAGCTCTAATTCTTACAAATATTTTATCAAACTTTATTTAAAGAAAATATTAAACTTGATTTACAGTGAACTAAACATTGAAGAATATTTTCAAAACTCTGTATTTCAACACACCAACAAACAGGTGAATTTTCACCAGCTGATCAGATCACATAAGGAGATTCTTCAACTTCTATTAATATTATATCAATACTTTAAAGTGATAAGCTCCTTCAGTATTTGTAAAAGCGAGAAAGGAGATTCAGATTTAAACTATCTCTCTAGTTTTTCATAATATTAGTTACTTACAGTCACAGTTCATTTAGTTAATTAAACTTTATTTGTACAGCACTTTTCATACAGGCTGGTTCAGTTCAAAGAGCTTCACACACTGAGGAGCTGAAAAAAAAAATAACGAGATTTAAAAAGTTGTAAAAACCTTAGAAAACAATAAAACATAAGAAATTTGTAATAAAACAACATAAAATTGAATTTCCAACCAAATTACAATAAAATGACTAAAAACCATAGTTAGTTACAAGTTATTTAGTTTAGTGAAGGGATTCAGATTCAATAAAACCGATCAGATCCTGATTCTAGTGACGGAGTTAAAGTGTGAAGTGTGTCCTGAAGGTGGCGCTGCTGGACAGGTCTGGGTTCGTTGATATAGAGAGATATATAAAGGGTCCGTCCTCTGGAGAGCGGGAATGAGATCAGGACGTTTCATCACACTTTGATGTTTTTGTGTCAAAGTGTAAATTTTTTCCTGATGGTGAAGTTAGAAGAAAAATCTTCAGGGATCATGTTTATTTTCCGTGGCTCTGATCTCCACAGCGAGTCTGTGTCAGACTGGTCGTACTGGTTTGAGTCCAACAGGTGCAGATGAAGACCAGTACAGAGCAGTTTGAGTCTGTGGAGTGGAGGTGAAGTCAGGCTGCAGCAGGGAGGCCTTTTGTTCAGCTGCTCTGCTTCAGGCCGGCCTGGGCCCCACGCTTTAACATCCACCGTGTGTGTGTGTGTGTGTGTGTGTGTGTGTGTGTGTGTGTGTCAAGCAGCTGGTTGCTAAGGCTCACACAGGGGGGTGAAGGGAGGCGATGACAAAGCAGCCTTTCATATTCTCTCTCTCTGTGTATTTAAATATAGCTGCTCCTGCTTGTGTTTTTGCTCCGAGCAGACGGGACACTCTGTTCCTGCTGCACGTTACACTTTATTATCACAACTGTTGATCTCTGACGCCGTCACCCAAACTTTCTACCAACTTTAATTTATGTTTACTGCACATCTGAAGACGACAGTGTGAAGTTTCACTAAGTTATATACTTACAAACTATATTTTCAAACCCCTTAAAAGATTGTTTCCACTATGAGGACAGACCTTAAGTTTTTTGCGTTCTTTAAATCATTTTTCCATATTATATCTCAAAATGAATAATCTCTCCAGCTCCCCCTGGTGGAGACATGAAGGTCTACATCATCTTTCATTTCCTTCTTTTTGAACAGGACCAGAACAACTACCCTGCTCCTCCACACGGCCCGGGCCCCGCCAACAGCATGGCGTCTGCGCCCGGAAACAACGGCATGGCAACGCAGCCGGGGGCCAACGCCATGACAAGTAACCATGGCAACACGGCGTACCTGAGCAGCCAGGTGGCAGCGGTGCTGAAGCAGCAGCAGCAGCAGCAGCATCAGCAGCAGATCCTGGAGCAGCAGAAACAGCAGCAGCAGTACATGCAGCGGCAGCAGCTGATGGCTGAACAGGTGAGTTGCACCTGGACACTGCTGCTCACCCTCAGTCAGCACCAGGGATAGAAACAAGACTAAAAATAAGATGAGTAACAGAAAGTGAGGAAACGCTCTAATGAATCTCATAAACTTGCACTGAGGAAACATTGAAAGCAAAGAGAGAGAGAGTAATAAAAGTAATAAAATAAAACATAGGACTGTACCTCTGTGAATAAAACCACTAATGAAAGTCAGATATTAAAAAATCACATAAGAAGTTAAGACAAAGTAGTAAAGATAAAATAATAAAAGAGATTTGGAAGAGAATTGAAGCAACAATAAAAGTATCAGCTGTAAACTGTTCTGATCTCAGACACTAGAGGGAGCTGTTTGTTCACACAGGAGCTCACTGGTCTCTGCTGCCATCCATGATGATGATGATGATGATGATGAAGACAGCCTCGCCTGTCTTTACAGGGTTTTCCAGATGTTGTTGATCCTGTTGTGATCCAGGTGCTGTTTAACAAAGAGGAATAACTGAACGACAGCTTATAAACTCAGGTGGTGAAACATGTCGTGCTGGTTAATCTCATTTATCACCAACTTCAACTAGATTCTTTATTTAGAACCAGTCCACTGTTTGATCATCAGACCAAACCAACTAACTTCAACCCGGTGTTTAAGTTCACACCTCACCCTGACTTTCTCCTCGCTCTCGGGTTCTGGAGATCGGCAAGGAAAACGTTGGATCAGAGGCGCGTTGGCGTTCGCTCTGCGCTGGCTGATCGAAGCTCAATCACATTTTACAAACGGGTCAAAGACACAACTTTCACTGACTTTTGAGTTTTTATTGATAATTCATCTTGATTCATGGTCAGTTTTAGTTACCAGCCAATGTGGCGTCCAGATCCTCAGTCATTAAATATTTGGTCTTTGAGGTGTGATTTTTGAACCAGAGTTTAATTAAATTTCATAATAATCAGTTTTATAAAACACAGCTTCACTGTGAGGTGTGTGTGTGTGTGTGTGTGACAAGTGTCTGACCTGTTCTGTGCAGGAGAAGCAGCGGCAGCAGCAGGACCAGCAGCTTCAGAGACGCCTGACCCGACCTCCGCCACAGTACCAGGACCAGCCGGGACAACCGGCCAATCAGAACCCTTTCCCACAGCAGCCAGTCAACCAGTTTACAGGTACGAGTACAGGAAGTTACACCTGACTGTCTGAGAGAGACGCTCACACACACTTGGATCAACACATCAACTGTGTTCAGAGTGAAACTACATCACATGTCCTAACGTTCGAACACGAGGGGTCAGAATATTAGGAACATCTCTGGATATAGTCCAGTCCTGTCCAACACCGTCACCATCTATGACCTGAGTGTGAAACACATGATGGAATTAAAACTTTGTTGACAGAAAAGTCTGAATATAGTTTTATTAATTAAAAGTTAATCAGAAGCTGAAATGAATCCTTAAAGCAATTAAAACAACAAATTAATTTCCCCCTTGGAAATAGAAATAAACAGTTTGAATGTGACTTCACGTCAGAGTTTATTTATTTATTTATTGATATTTAACTTAATATAACTAAATAAAAATTAATAAAAATGAAGTTTTGTTGTAATTTAGTAAATTTTGAGTAATAGAAAATAAATTTCATAATGAATAAAATTCAATTTTAATTTAAATCTGATCTGAATGTGTTCACATGCTACACCCTGAAATTTATTTATTGTAGATTTAAAATATATTCAAATCCTGCAAAAAGAGGTGACATGAAAAACAGAAAATATTAATCATTAATTTAATATTTCTGAAGTAGCTTTTGTATTATTGTGTAATGAACATTTATAATGAATTATGTAGAAGAGTAAAGGTTGTCCAGATGTTTCTGAAACACTGTAAAGACGCGTCTGTACAGGAAACACCAACCTGATATTTTACCTGAGCTCATGATGATATTGAAACAGTGAAGAAATCTCATTTTAATTGATATATAATAATTTTCTAGCACAAAAACTCAGCTGGTGTCGGTTTGTTCGGGTTTATTTTAGTTCACATGAAAGAAATGGAGAGGTGTGTGTGTGTGTGTGTCTCTCTCTGTGTCTGTGTGTGTGTGTGTGTGTGTGTGTCTGTGTGTGTGTCTGTGTGTGTGTCTGTGTGTGTGTCTGTGT
>NW_019525459.1:172716-173150 GCF_002814215.2 Seriola lalandi dorsalis | reverse complement strand
GTGTGTGTGTGTGTGTGTGCAGAGATCGTATCCAGACTGGGCTCTGTGTTGTACGTGGAGAACCGAACATGTTGAGTCGTGCAGAATAAGACAAACAGGTTCCTAACACTGTAACGCTCTGTGAGGGAACATACAGGTGTTTGTTGTTCTAAGACTTAACACTGTCAGACAGCTCCTGAATACCTGTGTGTGTGTGTGTGTGTGTGTGTGTGTGTGTCAGATGAGGCTGAATGAATCAAATCTATTCACTCTGTAAATGAGTTCTGTTGGTCATGTTCATGAAGAGAAGTTTGGTAAAACCAGACTTATCAAGTGAACTCATAGTGAGGAATCTGGTTCCTTTTGTTACTTGTACTTCTACAGCTACTGAGACAGAAAATAATTAAATCAATTAAAGACAAGAAAATAAGACAAACAGAGGGAAAGAAAGAGAA
>NW_019525459.1:159009-172696 GCF_002814215.2 Seriola lalandi dorsalis | reverse complement strand
TGTGTGTGTGTGTCTGTGTGTGTGTGTGTGTGTGTGTGTGTGTGTGTGTGTGTGTGTGTGTGTGTGTGTGTGTGTGTGTGTGTGTCAGCAGGACGAGGATCCGCTGTTTTATCTGATCATTGAAATGCCTGAGGACCAGGTGTTTGTGACGTTCAGGACAGACGTGTCTCTCAGTCAGTGTGTAAATGATGCTCACCACTGATTTGAATGGAAAATATCAGAACCTGTCCGGTTCTGATGAACCGTCCAGTCTCACGTCGTCAGACTGAGCTGATCAGTCATTTACATCTGTGAAATAAAATCATCTCACTGCTGCTGGATAAATAATAACTCACCTGGCTCCAGGAAACATAAAATAAAACAATAGAAATAATTAATACAGAATTTTAAAAATATATATTTTAAAACCTGCCTATTTGAATTTTTAAAAACTAATTTACTGACGTTATTTTCATGTTTTAATTCTCCAGATTACAGTGTGTGATATGTTGAAATGAAAAATAAAACAAGAGGATCTGAGAGACAGAGATACAGACATCGACAGGATTAGTAATAATAATAATAATAAACTTAATTTATAAAACACATTTCACAAAAACACTGAATCAATGTTCTTCACAAACATGACGAATATACATATAAAGACAAAAACAGGAAAACAAGGAATTTGAAGAGATTTTAAATTGAAAAGAACAAACGAATCAAATGTTCTAATTTAGATAAAGTTGTAAGTTATTCTACGATAATTAATTCATGTTGTTCATCAAACTGCTCGTGTCTCTTCACAGCTTCCTCTCAGCCAATGGGCAGCGTCGGCCCCATGGGAGGCCCCTCCCCCGGGTCCCAGCGTATGTTCCCTCAGAACCAAGGCATGATGGGAATGAACATGGGTCAGGGCGGTGGGCCGGCAGGCGGTGTAGCTCCGCCCCCTGCGGCGAGCCAGGCTGACATCAGTCTGCCCTCCTGCGGGGGGGGAGGGGGCGGCGGCGGCGTGGACGTCCAGCAGCACCTCTACAACAACATGAACCTTCACCCCAACCACCCGGGTCACCCGCCCCAGCAGCCCGGCCTGCAGCGCCAGCCTCTGGGCGCCATGAGCGCTCAGTACAGACAGAACCTTCTGGCTCAGCAGCAGCACCTGAAGACGCAGCCCAATGCCGCCATGTTGAAGCAGCAGCAGCTGGCCGCCGCCGCCGCCCGCATGCCGGGCTCCATGCAGAACAGCATGGGGGCCAACCTCCCCGGCTCCATGTCCGGCGGCTTACAGGGGGCACAGAGCGCCGCCTGGCAGCAGCAGCTCGCCAACCAGCCGCCCTCCAGTAACACCGGCCTGCCCCCCAACGCTTTCAACAACACGCCCAACGCCTTCCACATGCAGCAGCAGCCTCGCATTCCCAAGATGCCGCCGGGCGCCGCACCCTTTGGTGCAAACCCCGGAGGTCGCCCAATGGGAGGAATGAACCCCGGGCAGCAGATGATGCAGACAAACATGGCTGCCGCCCAGCAGAGGGCGCCGCCCAACCCTCAGAGCCTGGGCCAGCCGATGGCCAATCAGCAGCAGACTCAACAGCAACAGGCCAATCAGAACCAGGCTGTCCTCCCCGACATGACGGCGTTCGGACAGCCGCAGGGCAACGGCCGCCAAGGACTGCAGTGTAACCAAGGATACCAGGTGAGCAGGACTGCCAGTCAGCAGCAGCAGGTGTCGTTCGGATACAACGTGGCGTCGGGGAGTTTCGCCGCCGAGAGCGACCTGGTCGACTCCCTGCTGAAGGGTCAGAACCCCCAGGAGTGGATGGCCGACCTGGACGAACTGCTCGCCAGCCACCATTAGTCAAACACACCTGGAGCACCTGAACCTGAAGACGAGCGGCCATGTTGAAAAGACTGATTTCTGATATTGAGACCAACACTGTTCTGATCTGTGTGTTAGCGTTAGCCACCTAGCTAATGAGAAGCGACCCGCAGCCAGCTGATGGCGTCCAGGTGTCCTGCTAAACTCATGAAGGTTTCAGACACTGACCTGTGGACGAGGAGTTTCCTCCCTGATGATCAGGTGATGAGCTCCTGCCACAGGTGTGTGAGCAGCTGCAGGAGGAGGTTAGAGACGGAGAGCAGGTGAATCGGCGTCCTTCAGGTCTGTCTGCTTCTTGCTCAAAGACACTTCAGCAGAGGGAGAGTGAGCGCTCCGTCAGCTGATCACTGGAGGTTTAACATGAATGAAACTCATCATGACGCCAGGCTCCGTTCACAAATCTGGAAATTTAACAAACGCTCGTTGTAAAACTTTCACACCTGGTAGAACAGAACTCGTCCTGATCGACAGGTAAATGATCCACAGTCTGAAAATGAACCAGTTCAGTTTGAGAACAGTTTAGAAATAAAGAGACGCTTAATATTCGTCTTGACAGTCACTATTTTAAAAAACAGTGTAACAGAAACTTTCATTTTGTACGATTTATATAAATTAAAATCATATATATTGTGATTAACTAACCAATTCAAAATAAGACTAAACTTATAAAGGATTTATAAATGCTTTATAATAAGGTTATTAACACTTTATTAATCATAAATAAACAATTATAAACAAGTTACAACACAGTTTTCATACATTGCTGCCGGCTCACTATTTGGCAAGATCAAGTTAAGGATCATTTATTTTCCTAATGAGTTAATTAATAACTGGTAAAAACTGGTAGTAACTCATTAATAACTTAATGCATCAACGAAAACTGTTATGACTTGTTTATAACTGTTTGCTTATGGTTTAATAACCTAATTATGAACCATTTATAAATCCTTTATAAGCGTAGTCTTATTGTGAAGTGGTTCCAGTAACTACAAACATGGAGGATAGAAACACAACCATGAAAATGAAACGTTTCTGACTGTTGACAGATTTCTGTGGATGTGATCTGATCATCAGCTCTGATGGATCAATACAGATCGATCAGACAACAGAGACTGATCAGTCAGGTGAAGTTTTAACTCGACGTAGAGTTAGATCTGTCAGAATCTGAACGTCGTCACTTCCTGTCGCTCGTGTTTCAGTTCTGTTCTACCAGGTGTGTGAGTTTGTAAACGACTAACAGTTTATTACTGTGTGTGTGTGTGTGTGTGTGTGTGTGTGTGTGTGTGTGTGTGTGTGTGAGAGAGAGAGACACACTGATGACTGGAGACTGAACGCAGGAGTTGAAGACTTTTAACTACTGAACCTGTGGCTCAGTGCGTTAAACCACTGAAGGTCGTCCACAGCGCCACCTACAGCCCGTCAGCAGCACGGCAGCAGGACGAGGTCAAAACACACAGGAAGTACAAACACATTTTAAAGAACCGTCAGAGTTTTTACAGTTTACTACAAACCTTAAAATCACTATAACACCGGGCTTAAGATTTGAGTAAAAGTCACGACATCATGTTTGACTTTTACTTTTTGTCTCTAAAGTCTCGATGGTTTGACGTCGCCACACGACGCTGAAGTGACAGTAACAAGATAAAAAGGTGACGTGTCGTCTGAACGGGTTGATTTTCATACTGTAGGGAAATAAGTGTAAACACACGCTGCCGGGACGACCGAGGCAAATATTAAAATATCTGAAACAATACAGCGGCTTTGTTTAGGGAAATGATCCGCAGTAATGTAAAGTGATTTTTTTTTTTTGGACTGAATTTCAACTGAGAAACTGAAAACAACAACAACAACAGAGTCAAACTGACACATAATGTTGTTATAGTAACTAACTTTGTTTTTATATTGAAGTGGAAGATCATTTCACTTTCTTCCACTTCCACACGTCGTTCTAGAGCCGAGCTGATCAGCACCTGACCCGTCATGAGATGAGACGATCGGTTTCCTGGTTTACAAATCAATAATTCAGAGACGTTTTTTGTTTGTCGACAGATATTTTCTTTAGTTTCTACAGGAAGTCGAAGTCGTTTCAGTAAAACATGTAAAAACACTGATGTGGTTCTTTTACAGTTTAAAGTGTCAGAGCTGATGAAAAAGAAAAACTCTGACTGTAGATCCCAGTCACAAGTGTGTGTGTGTGTGTGTGTGTGTGCGTGTGCGTGTGCGTGTGTGTGTGTGTGCGTGCGTGTGTGTGCTGCATCACCTCAGACTGAATCCATGAGATAATATTTAAAATGTGGTTAAACCATCAGTTACAAAGAGAAACCGGCACGTTTGTAAAATCACTGAAATCAGATTCACTGGGAAATTTTTTTCTGCTGAAGAAAAACATGAGGCGTTGACCTCTGACCTGCACCTGTGGTCAGCTGACAGGGACGTAGTGAGGACTGTTTCCTGTTTTCCTCCTGTGGGTTATTCAGCATCATTCACTACAGACACACAGGAAGTGATGTAAGGTGTGTGTCGCAGTCAATAAGATCCTGACACGATTGCATGTTGAGATGCTGCGTTCCAGTCTCAATGTAGATGAGTCTGCCCTGAGCTGAGACTGCCAGGCTCTGAACCTGCCGCACGCACACACACACACACACACACACACACACATGCACATACACACGCACACATACATATCTTCATGTCTGTAACACTGAGTGGTTATAAATTTACTTTGTCTAAGATAAAACCAAATGTTGCAGATACAGGAAGTGAAACCAGAGCTGCGTCTTATTTCAGCAGGAGAATCCACCCGAGTCCTGAGTACAAACAACAAACAAACAATAAACAAACAACAAACAAACAAACAAACAAACAACAAACACAGAAAACGGTCAGATCTGCCTGGGAGTCTAGTTTCAGGGCTGAAACGAACCCGTGTTTAAAACACAACGTCGTGTGAGTTTCTGGCCTTTCCCACAGTGAGAACGTGTCTTGAACGCAGCATTGAAACATGTTTTCTGACTTCAGATTAAAAACACGAGACACCAACGTGTTGAGTCTTGATTTACAGTCCTGTTTTGTTTTTTAAGGCGGATCTGTGACCGGGTCGCCCCGCTTTAAGGTGGAAGTGTGACCCGGTCGTTCTATCTACTGTACTGTTTTTACCTTCTTCAGAGAGACGTCTGCGTCCTGTTCTTATTTTATTTGTAATGTTATTGTTGCTCAGCAGCAGCTTGGGGCTGGTTTCACGTCTTCATCCAAATGGCTTCCAGCCGCTCGCTCGGCCTCCCGGGGTTTCCTCTGTGTAAATGTCTATAAATATATTTTTTGTATGTAAGCCTTTCCTAATGATCTGGAGAAGATAGATGTTATTTTTATATATTGCTGCGGATTTTTTGTAAGTATTTTATACTTTTGATATGGTTCTCTGTAAAACAAGAGTATTATGTAAATATAGTTCTTTAGAAACAATCTGGTTTCTGTGTTTCTGTGTGTGTGTGTGTGTGTGTGTGTGTGTGTTGTTTGTTTCTGTGTGTGTGTTTCTGTGTGTGTTTCTGTGTGTGTGTGTGTGTGTTGTAGATTATTATTCCTCCACACTGGCTCCATCTTGTTTTCAGGTTCTCCGTCCATCTCATTCTCAGTAACATCTTGATGGAACTTCTTCAGATTTGGTAAAAACATCCACTAGGACTCGAGGATGAGCTGATTACACTTTGGTGGCTAAAGGTCAAATGTCAAGGTCAGTGTGACATCACAAAACTCTTTTTAGCCTCAAGACTTCACACAGAAATTACAACCAAATTTCACACACATGGTTCATATTTTCTGACTGGACAAACGGATGTGAGCTGGAGCTAGTCTGAGTGGCGGAGGGATACGACCATGAGGAGGTGATTCTATTCTATATTCTTTTAGGGAAATTAATCGTGATGTTTACAAGACAATAGTCGGAGCTAAACCACACAGAGAGAACACATCATCACAATCTGACACGCTGTCGTTTTTCTGTAGACAACAGGTCAATGTTAAAATATGGAAAAAAGTATTTTAAGAATTAGTGCCACGGGTGCTCAGCTCCGAGGCTCCGAGGCCTCTGCAGCTAGAACAGCTGTAGAGGAGTACTGTTACAGTACTGTAACAGTACTAACAGTACTGTTACAGTACTGTTAGTACTGTTACAGGTCTATTATACACTGGTAACACATGTTGTACCCTCTGAGGTTCCTCGCGTCCAAAAAAGGACACACAAAGAAAATGCTATAAAATAATCATATATCAATATTTTTTTCTGCTTTTTTTGCATAAATCTCTTAAACCACTTCAGTTCTGCTCAAACCTGCCAAATGTTTTAGTTTTCAGGATTTTAACCCTTTAAATGCCAGTTTGAAGACATGTTGCCTCTTGTTTTATTAAAAAAAACAAGACAGAATATGAGATATTTCCCACATAATACATGATGGAGGGATGTGACATTGTTTTATATCAGAGTCTTTTATATCAAGACATTTCTCAAAACCAGAATATGATCAGGGTGACTTTTGAACACTGGAAATAAATCATGTACTCATCCCGGCAGTAGCCCCCGTGGCACTCAACATTTCCCTGGAATTTTGTAGTTTTATTTAATGTTCACAGTTTTCACAAAATAGAGTTCTATGTATTAACTACAATGTTGTTGCATATGAATAAACTTTCAAAGTAAAACTCATTCACTACATTTTATCTCAGTCTTCAAGGTGCAAAGACGCTTTACATGAGTTAAAGATCAGAGAAAATATTCAACAATGTGACATTTTAAAAGCGGTTCTGAGAAGGTGAGCATGAAAAGTTACACGTCAACCAAACATAAGATTCAAAATATCATTTAATATATATAATATAATACATATCGTAAAAACTTGGGCTTTGATTCATTCATGCATGAAAGGGTTAAACTGCTGTTTAATTCTTCATCATCGTTTATTCTGAAACACTGACGCAGCTTTAAACTCTTTCACTGTTCAGTTGATCTGAACAACAAATCTTTTCTTATTAAACATTGCATCATATGAAACAGGCAGCAGGTCGCTCATTAACCTGCTCAGCTGTCAGTCAGTGAGTTTTGGCCCCGCCCCCGGCAGGTGTTGTTACCTGGCTGTGTTTCCTCTCAGTGCTCTCAGAGCACAGGTGTGTGTGTCTCTGTCTCACCTGTCGTCTGTGCGGGTGATGATGATGATGGACCAGGCGGTCGGCCTCGCCGCCGTCACTGTGCTGGGCGTCCTGGAGCAAGGTAAGAGAGCATGCTGGGAAATATGAGAAGAGACTGAACGTTTTGAAATCTGCAGGAAAGCGAATGGAGTCTGGTCGGTGTTCACTTTGGTATTTTATTTAAATTAATTATTAAAATTAGATCTGAAGTTTAAAGTTAATGACATCATCATTCTTTTCTTCAGGTTTTATTTTCATGAATGAATGAATGAAGTGTTTATGATGATGTCACACCTTGTTTACATGTGATCACATGACTCATAAACCAGACTCCTTCACGTATTCAGTTAATAAATATTAAATACTGATGTAATAATTGTTTTTTATTCTGATTTACATTTAATAATGTGAATATTAATGTTTTATTTTAGTATTTAATCATCTGACTCTTCAGCCTCTTTCTTCTTCTCTTGTTATTTATTTTTTCGACCGAGTTCTTTTTATGAATCAACTTTGCATTTACTACAAACACAGTGTGAACTTTGGTCTGAGCTGCTCTCACAGCTTTTAACATTTAAAGATTCATTTCAGTTTTTACCTATTTATTTATTTATTGTTTATTTTTAGATGTTTATACGTATGAAAATATATGTAAATACAGAATGAGTCCTGTCTCTGCTCCGTACACACACACACACACACACACCCACCTCCGTGCAGGAAGTAAAGGTGTGTTTCCTGTGTGTGTGTGTGTGTGCGTGTGTGTGTGTTCATGCGTGCATGCAGCTTATTTCTCTCTTCAGGTGATCTACGCCAGGAGGAAGTACTCGGTGTCTCCGCCCACCACGGCCGGACCGCCGGAGTTTGAGCGAGTCTTCAGAGCTCAGTGAGTCTGACCTTTGACCTCAATATGACTCAGTTTAGACTGAGGATCATTTTCTTTACTGATGCACGTTTTGATTCTGACATTTAAAGTGTGTTGTAGAGTCAGTCAGTGTGGCGAACAGAAGGTCGTTGACCCCTGTTTGACTCCGCCCACTGAACGATCAATAACCTGTAAAATATTCAGCATTTAATGGATGGACACGATATCTCAGTAACAGCTTCACAGAACAAATTCAGCACAAACATCGAGGATGAAATGATTACATTTTGGAGGTCAAAGGTCACTGTGACCTCACAAAACATTTATTTGGCCATAACTCAAGAATTCATTCACTAATTATGACACAATTTAACTGAAATGTCTTTTAGGATGAAATGAAGTGATGACACTTTATATCCAGAAGGTCAAAGGTCAACTTCACTGTGACATCATAATGTTCTGTAAATACACTCTGTGCTGTAACTCGGAGGAGAGACTGAGACCATGTTTCCTGTAACGTGATTGGTTGTTGGAGGAAGCGTGAGGAGCTGGTTCTAGATTAATCTGATCAACTGTAATTAAAACATGATGAAGTTTCTTTGATCAGAGCAGGAACGTTATTTTTTTTAACTCATGTTGTGACCTCATCATGACATCATCCTGTGTCCTGTGTTCAGAGCGAACTGTTCAGAGTACTTCCCCATCTTCATCACTGTGCTGTGGACGGCCGGAGTCTTCTTCAGTGAAGGTGATGAGACAGAAACAACAGACAGACACACAGACATCAAAGTGTTTGACTCGTGATGTTCAGACAGACACTGTGTGTGTTTCAGGTCTGTCGTCAGTCTGTGGTTTGCTTTATTTATACGGACGATTCCGTTACTTCCATGGATATTCACAGTCTGCACAGGGACGGTAAGAGACCTGTCTGTCTGTCTGTCTGTCTGTCTGTCTGTCTGTCTGTCTGTCCGTCTGAACTTTATTTATGATTGAATTAACACACATCATGATTCCAGCTGAAGGTTCGATTCAGACTAAAATAGTAGAGTAAAAATAATCTGTCATTTTAATCTGCAAATCTTTCCTGCTCTGATTCTCTCAGTGTCGTTTTCAGCCGCAGCAGACAGATGTTTTCAGAGAAACATCTGTAAGAAAAATCAGAGGTTGTGTTTGTCAGTTGTCCCATTTCTTTTCTCTCACGTGCGCAGGAAGTTACAGAATAAAGATTTAAAAATCACTCTGAGACTCTGACTGCTCCTCCCTCTCCTCCAGTCTGGCTCCTCTGTACTTCAGCGCTCAGATCCTCTGGGTTCTCATCGGGTTCTCGTCTCTGGGCGTCCTCCTCTCGTTCTGCAGAGTTTACCTGAATGTGGACCTGCTGCAGGTGGTCGGCTCCGCCCTCGACCTGGTCTGAAGAGGTGGAGGGAAAAAACAAAGAAAGAAACAAACAGGAGAAGAGGTGGAGCAGAGATGAAGGAAAGTACGGTGCTGGGGTCAGAGGTCAGACGTCGAGACGACTGTTTATCTATTTAATCAATATTAAATTAAATGTGCAAATTTCTTCAGGTCGTTTCGTTTGTTTATTTACTGAATTCCTGAATTCACACGTTCATCATGTGATCATCTTGTTACTACGGTGACATCATTCGTTCAGTCTGTGTCCGTCACACGCCGTTCTTTAAAGAATCGAGTCTCTTCTAGAAAAACTCTTTCAACAAGTTAAACCGACTTCATCACAAACCTCAACCCTCCGAGTCAGACGTCGATTCTTCTGCTGGTTTTTCATGTGTTGATGGAGTTTGACCAGCAGGTGGCGCAACAGCAGCAGCTGAGTGAGTCCAGACTTCAGAGGAAGAAGAAGACGATCCCAACAACAGGAAGAAGATTTCATTTAACTGACATTTGTGTCCATCAGTCGACGCAGTGGATCAGAACAGGCAGCTCAGAACCTGAACCAGGACTCTTGTGGACCGGGTCAGAAAAATATTCTTACGTACCTTAAGAAATGATGTAGAAATGGAGAAAATACCCAGAATCTGTGAATATTGAATATTGATTATCAGTTTAAATGCTGGAGACCAGACGTCTCCTCCTTCACTGTATCAGTCTCAGTGTTTGTGACCTGGACGCTTCAAGTTTCACTCTGGACCCTGATTGGCTCCAAACTAGTTGTGATGTCATAAATCCTGCAGGTGTGTCCAGGTGTGTAAGGTCAACTCTTTAAATCTCTTAAAACAAACTTTTATCATAGATTTGACTTTGATTTTTTTGGCAGATCTCCCTGTTGCTGGAGACTCTTTCATTTATCAAACCTTTTTTTAACGTGTTGATGTTTTGAGTTGACTTGATTTATCCAGTTAAATAATATTGGATATTGATGTTTGTATCAGCAGCTCAGTCTGTGTCCGGGTCGAGTGTGTGTTCAGAGCTGCAGAGCTTCAGTCCAGCTGTCAGCAGATGTTTGTTCTGGTTTTATTAAAGATCTTCACTCAGCTTTTTCTCTCCTGACAGAATCTGATCCTGAACCTCCGTGAAGAACTCTTCTTCTGTGATCTGAGATTCTAGTTTAAGATTTTATAAATAAATCAGGTATTTTTATCAGCACTGGCTTCTTTCAGCTTACATCACTTACAAAATGAAGTCTGTTAGAGACTTTTATTTCCTCTCTCCCGCACGACCATAAATCAAAAGTCCGTTTTTAACATTTAAACCTACGTAACAGGATCATATGCGATCGCTCGAGGAACAATGTTCTGTTCATGACTCTCATGTTTGGTCCACAGTGGTGATCATCAGACCTGCAGCCTGAGGAGAGAAGATACTGAGCAGCTTCTCAGTGACGCTGCACGAACAACAGAGCTTCAATTCAATGTGTAGATCCTGGATCCAGCTGATCCACAGAGTAACTGTCAAAATACATATGAAACATATCTGTCCATGTACAACCAGACCGTTCCACCTGACAGTCAGAGCTCAGGGCTTCAAGAACAACTTCACCTGATTCAAAGCGCCATAGTTTCTTCTTCTTCTGTGTTTTATTTGAAGTGTTGATCCATCAGAAGATATAAAAACCATCTCAGTGTAGTTTTACATCTCCTCTCTCAGGCTTCTCTCTGCAGCTCTAGTAACAACAGGTCTGTGAGCCAATCAGAAGAGAGGAGGCTCTGAGCCTCTCTTCTGATTGGCTGACTGTTTTCTGACTTATCCCATAAAAATAAAGCAGATTTCAGGTAAAAACACTCAGAGAAACCAAATCCTGCAAGGTTTGGATGGTGGGTCCAGGTGGGCTCCTGTACGCCGTGACATCACTTCAGCCTCTTCACAGGTCACAGTGAAAACACCATGTGACACACACTTCACATGGACATGTGAACAGGTGAGTCATGTCATATCAGAGGTGGATTGTGGGTAAACTGAGGCTGAGGTTGGTGTGTTTTCTCACACTGATCTGTTCCACAATGAACAGGACTATTTATAGAGCAGCTCGGCCTCAGTTTATATTAAGAACCACACACACACACACACTTGACTCAGGTATGTACTGTATGCTCACACACTCATCCATGCACACACACACACCCTTTACAACCAGTCGTTCTTGTAGTACATACACACAGAAGCTCGAACATAAAGGCCTCCACACACACACACACACACACACACACACACACACACGGGTCAGTCGATGTGTGGAATGTGGATTTGTGTATTTTTAGCGTGTTCAGCAGCAGTTGTTGTTTCCAGCGTCAGAATAAGTTTCCATCCAACAGCAGCTGCTTCTTTCACTGTTACTGTCTGAGCAGACTCCGCCCACCCAGACTCCGCCCACCCAGACTCCGCCCACACACAGTCCACGCCACCTGCATCTCTGACGCCTGCCACAGTCTGACCACAGTTTCATCCACCATCATCCACCGTCCACTCTGACTCTGAACACATTTAGTTCAATTCAACATTTAATGGTAAAATGTTTTTAAAATAATCATATCTGTGACAAGCACAATGAGGAGTAACTCTGTCCACCTGATCCAGTTAAGAGCTCAGTGCTGATTGGCTGATCCAGGGACAGAGGCGTACACCTGAACACAGAGAACGTGCCGGTGTGAGCAGCAGTTCATCGGATCAGGTTTGTAAACGCAGATTAAACAGAGACCTGCAGAGACAGACCTTCCCTCACCTGCACCACCAGGTGAGATCAGTGTCCAGCTGCTGACAACACAAATCAGAAAGTTAAAATTGAGTCAGTTGCATTAGGCATTTCATGACCAACATGAAAGAACAACTGCTTATATATATTCCCTTTCTGTCCTGAACAATAAGCCCAGGCACAAACAAACTTACAGCAGCACAAAGATGTTTGTAGCTGCTAAACTCTAAACTCTGCACTCTAAAAAAAATCGTTAAAAAAATGGTCAAATGACTGTCAGCAGCAGCTGCCAAACAAACACCATAAAACTAAAGTAAAATATCCTAATTCAAAAAGTGTAAAAACAATACATTTAGATAAAGTTTCATTAATATTTCTACAGAGAAAAACTGTTATTTTACAGATTTTTCCTAATTTGTTATGATCAAACACCATCAATAAAGTGACGCCACTAAAGTTACTGCAGAGAAACTTTTTCCTAATAATAAAATTAAGTTTCAATAAATGAAATATTAACACATGTTTAATATTGGAAAGTAAACCTTTTGTTTTGGAAGACAAAGTAAAAAATACTGTGTAAAACATTAAAATCATCTCAAACTTCAACTTGCAGTATTTGTGTCAACATTGAATCTTTAAGTGTAAAATAATGTTAAAAACCTGTAGAAGCACAATCTAAATACAATATTTACTGATTCAGATCAATTTTCTTACATTTCTCATAAAATATAATAAACTGAAGAAATGCAAATTAAACAGTTAAGTCTCTGTATGTCGTCTTTCAACTAAAGTGGGGTTGGAAACTTAATTACAAATAACATACGCACCACTATTGACTTTATAACACTTTTATTTAATATATTCAGATGTAAATTTACAATATCAACCAATTATTCACAAATAGTTCTTCAGAGCCCCGGGATGATCTGAAGAACTAAAACTGGCATTTCTCCATTGGTCTATCTGCCTGTTAAGGTTCCTATAATGAGGAGGTGATGACGTCACCTCTGAAAGAGGGGGGCTGTGGAGCTGAGGGGGGGGGTCTGTTGTTTTTTAGCTTGTATCTTCTAATTCAGTTTGATCTTGTTTTCCACAGTATTCTCCTTATAGTTCTGACAACATATGTGGACAAACATTAAACTATCTTTAATGTCAGAATCCAACTATACAGTGTATTAATAAGTCAAATCACAACATCCCACAAAGATCAATGAATCTTTACCAGAAGTGACGGAGCAACGGAGCAGATGAAGAAAAATCCACCTTCAAACTGCCAGTAATCAGCTGGATCCTTGGATCATCTGGGGGGAAAAGAAATAACAGGAGACACTAAGATTCACTGTAAAAGTATGATTTAATTATTTTTTGTTTCCCATTACTTTAATAAAACTTAAACAAATGTTATTTTAAATGATCTGTACTGACAAAGAATGTTCTGACCTTCTGTTGCTGCTTTCTAATGTTCCCCCGGACTAAACATCAAACACCTGAAGCTCATCTTCACAACTCTGCTTGTGTTAAACAGACACCTGAACAGACACCTGAACAGACACCTGAACAGACACCTGAACAGACACCTGAACAGACACCTGAACAGACACCTGAACAGACACCTGAACAGACACCTGAACAGACACCT
>NW_019525459.1:158014-158576 GCF_002814215.2 Seriola lalandi dorsalis | reverse complement strand
AGCTCAGTGCTGATTGGCTGATCCAGGGACAGAGGCGTACACCTGAACACAGAGAACGTGCCGGTGTGAGCAGCAGTTCATCGGATCAGGTTTGTAAACGCAGATTAAACAGAGACCTGCAGAGACAGACCTTCCCTCACCTGCACCACCAGGTGAGATCAGTGTCCAGCTGCTGACAACACAAATCAGAAAGTTAAAGTTGAGTCAGTTGCATTTCATGACCAACATGAAAGAACAACTGCTTATATATATTCCTTTTCTGTCCTGAACAATAAGCCCAGGCACAAACAAACTTACAGCAGCACAAAGATGTTTGTAGCTGCTAAACTCTAAACTCTGCACTCTAAAAAAAATCGTTAAAAAAATGGTCAAATGACTGTCAGCAGCAGCTGCCAAACAAACACCATAAAACTAAAGTAAAATATCCTAATTCAAAAAGTGTAAAAACAATACATTTAGATAAAGTTTCATTAATATTTCTACAGAGAAAAACTGTTATTTTACAGATTTTTCCTAATTTGTTATGATCAAACACCATCAATAAAGTGACGCCACTAAAGTT
>NW_019525459.1:157061-157964 GCF_002814215.2 Seriola lalandi dorsalis | reverse complement strand
AATAATACAATGTAAAAAAGTGAGTACTTTCTAAATCCACTGTATGTCTAACTCATTGATCTGTCCAACAGCCGTCTCTAGTTTTCTTTCCCACCAGTTTCTGTAGGATGAGGTGTAATTCAGTACATGTTCTTACAGCTGCTTTTACACCACTGCTGTGTGTGTGTGTGTGTGTGTGTGTGTGTGTGTGTGTGTGTGTGTGTACTTCACACACAAATATTAACATTTGAAACCTTTCTGTCTCTCTCTCCTTCCAGGTGACAAAGAAGCTGCTGCTGCTGCTTCTGAAACAGTTGCCTGGGTTACCGATGTTGGTGTGTTGGCTTTCCAGGATGGCGGCCGGATTCATGATGCCACATATTCAACATGGACCCCTGGAGGAGCCTGTTGTCACATTGAGGCACAGTGTTCCTCACTGGAGGGGAAGCACAGGATGCTCGGCCTGACTGTTGCCAAGGTGATCCAGAGGATCAAACTGGGCCAGTGTTAGCCGCCTGGTGGAGGCCGTTTGCAACCAGCTCTGCATCTTCACCCGGTGGCCACGTGGTCCAGAGGGACGGTGAGGACTCGCTGGTCATTCAGTCTCCAGGATTATGTGGCATCAGAGAGGCAGTGCTGGCCGGCCTCAGGTTGATGCCTCAGACCAACATCCAGCTCTTTGAATTGAATTGAGACTCAGTGGTGAGAGTTTGTCATAAAGCTGTTGGTGTGTTGGAATCTGTTCTGAGATTTATCTTTTAATGAAAGCTGGAAATCCTAAAACAGTCTGTTTGTCTGTGTGTCCAGGTGCTGGTCAGACTCTCCCTTCAGCAAAGGGTCTGTTCTTGGTCCAGGTGGGACAAGGACAGACCTTTAACTTTAATGTCCTGGAGGAGCAGCCTGGGCCCTCCAGCAGGGGTCTGC
>NW_019525459.1:156156-157011 GCF_002814215.2 Seriola lalandi dorsalis | reverse complement strand
CACAAAGCAGCTGCTGGTCCGGCTTCACAGAACATCTCACACATGCTGTTAGTTCACAATCCCAGCAGATCACACGCTGGAAATCTCCATGTGCCGGGAGCATTTTCAAAGTGTAGTGAGATGCTTTCAGCATCTGTGCACCTGAAACAGTTTACCTGCTGATCTTAGACTCGCCATCAATGTGTTCTTTAAAAACCAAACTAAAGACCTTCATTTCTTAAATGCTGGAGGACGGTGCTTTTAAACCAGAAACACTTCATTCTGTTCCCCATCACCTGGTGATCTACTGTCACTCCTGCTTCTTCAGCATCATCATGATCTCACAGGTGATGTGCTGCTGTGGGTCCTTGGCCGTGTTAAATACAGACACACCAACAAATATTCAGTTATGGTGGGGGGGCTAGCTTGCTAGCATTAGCAGCTAGCTTGTTGGCATTTTTCATTGATGTATTTGATTTCATAAGATAACAAGTGGGGGGCTAGCTAGCATTAGCATTAGCAGCTGGCGTCATTTTTTTCCTTTATTATTGACAACCACACAGAATAATTGTAAAAATACTGACGACATTGATAACAAGTATAAAGCTAACAATGATATATAATAGCTGCAATAAATAATAATGATGAGAATGGCATTGGTCATTGATGAATGAATTTCATGATTTATAAGATTATTCAAAATAATACAATGTAAAAAAGTGAGTACTTTCTAAATCCACTGTATGTCTAACTCATTGATCTGTCCAACAGCCGTCTCTAGTTTTCTTTCCCACCAGTTTCTGTAGGATGAGGTGTAATTCAGTACATGTTCTTACAGCTGCTTTTACACCACTGCTGTGTGTGTGTGTGTGTGTG
>NW_019525459.1:154629-156022 GCF_002814215.2 Seriola lalandi dorsalis | reverse complement strand
CTTTACACCAGGTGAAAGAGTCTCATTCACTCCCTCATCAGCTGTTTGGAAAAAATGAAGCAGTAGACGACATAAAACTTCATTCAGCTGAACAGGAGAAAACAGAGACGGCTGATCTGAGAACAGCTGGAGTCTAGACCAGTGACAACAAGTCAACAGACCAATGGTGCAACTTCATGACTCACGTCACATGGTCTTCAGCCGACCAAAGGTTAAACAGTAAAACTCAGTCACTCAGTCAGTCAGTCAGTCGGTCAGTCGGTCAGTCGGTCAGTCAGTCAGTCAGTCAGTCAGTCAGTCAGTCAGTCAGTCAGTCCGTCAGTCAGTCAGTGCTGCTGTGGTCCAGCCATGAATCTGACCACATGACTCTCTTCTCTGAAACTTTCCCTGGCTGCTTGTTGTGTTCAGAATACGATTGAAACAATCCTCCTGTTGGTCACAAAGCAGCTGCTGGTCCGGCTTCACAGAACATCTCACACATGCTGTTAGTTCACAATCCCAGCAGATCACACGCTGGAAATCTCCATGTGCCGGGAGAATTTTCAAAGTGTAGTGAGATGCTTTCAGCATCTGTGCACCTGAAACAGTTTACCTGCTGATCTTAGACTCGCTCCATCAATGTGTTCTTTTAAAACCAAACTAAAGACCTTCATTTCTTAAATGCTGGAGGACGGTGCTTTTAAACCAGAGACACTTCATTCTGTTCCCCATCACCTGGTGATCTACTGTCACTCCTGCTTCTTCAGCATCATCATGATCTCACAGGTGATGTGCTGCTGTGGGTCCTTGGCCGTGTTAAATACAGTTGGACACACCAACAAATATTCAGTTATGGTGGGGGGGCTAGCTTGCTAGCATTAGCAGCTAGCTTGTTGGCATTTTTCATTGATGTATTTGATTTCATAAGATAACAAGTGGGGGGCTAGCATTAGCATTAGCAGCTGGCGTCATTTTTTTCCTTTATTATTGACAACCACACAGAATAATTATAAAAATACTGACGACATTGATAACAAGTATAAAGCTAACAATGATATATAATAGCTGCAATAAATAATAATGATGAGAATGGCATTGGTCATTGATGAATGAATTTTATGATTTCATTACAAGATTGCAAAATAACAAGTGGGGGGGGGCAGCTTGCTAGCATTAGCAGCTATCTTGCTGGCATTGTTCATTGATGAATGAATTTAACGATTTATAAGATTATTCAAAATAATACAATGTAAAAAAGTGAGTACTTTCTAAATCCACTGTATGTCTAACTCATTGATCTGTCCAACAGCCATCTCTAGTTTTCTTTCCCACCAGTTTCTGTAGGATGAGGTGTAATTCAGTACATGTTCTTACAGCTGCTTTTACACCACTGCTGTGTGTGTGTGTGTGTGTG
>NW_019525459.1:153332-154089 GCF_002814215.2 Seriola lalandi dorsalis | reverse complement strand
TCCTCCTCCTCCTCCTCCTCCTCCTCCTCCTCCAGACGATGAACAGCATGGCCCCTCACCCAGTGCTGTTGGTCCTCCCCTCGCTCCAGCACCACTCCCCTCCTCTGCCTGGACCACCTGTACCCAGGACCAGAGCCACAGGAAGAGGAAGGTGAAGCTGCTGTGTCAGAGCGGGGGTCGCTGCCTGGAGGAAAAACCCTCCGGCTGCCAACGTCAAACATCTGCAGCAAGTGTGTCCAACCCAGAGAAGTGGATGAATCTTATTTAGTAACAAGTATATATTATAGTAGAAATATATAAAAATAATGACTGAGGTCAGAGTCAGGACGAGTCTCTACGACATGAATGAAACTGAGAGTCTCGTCCTTGTGCAGATTGAAACGAGGAGTGAAGTTCAGGCACCGAGCAGCAGCAACATTCAAAAGTTCTCCAGGAGTTTTCTAGTTGTTTATTATTCTCTGTCCTCAGTGTTCACATTCACTTTCTTGCCTTTTACATGTTGTGTTTAATAAATAAACCTGTGATTAAATTGTACAGAGTGTTTCTTCATATTGACCATCTGCCTCATGATGAATCTAACAGTCACTTTGGTGAATCAGTGTTTTCATTGTTATTAAAATTGATAAGTTCATAAGAGAAATTAGAAAAGCACAAACTCTAGTATCTGTCTCTAGATCCTGTGTTGTCTCTGTTGAAGGACGGACACATTTAAACATTTCTATCATGTTTGTTGTTGATTAAAGCAACATAGAAAGTC
>NW_019525459.1:152584-153282 GCF_002814215.2 Seriola lalandi dorsalis | reverse complement strand
AAATTATAGTAGAGATGTAAAATAATCCTTCATAGCTCAGTGAGGACGGTGCAACAGTCTGACAGGTCGACTGTTTCCTCCCAGTGCATGCTGGGATACATTCCAGTACTTCAAACTTTTTTTGTTTGAAGTTTGAAGTTTGATGTGATGAAAAAAAGTTTGTTACATTTCATCCAGAATCACAAAGTTTGAATGTAGAAGTCACATGAATGTAAAACTAATAAGATTCACCCTGAAATTACAGAGAAGAGCTTTAAATTGTTCGTATGGACATTAAACTTTATAATAACAAGCTACATTTTTAATTACAGATAATTACTGTCATTTTACACAGATTTGTATGTAATTTAAGAAAGAAGAAAAAATACTGTATAAATAATACAGTAATCTTTCTTTACAATTTAAAAAAACAGAAGATTACTGTTAGAAAACTTAGTTATTTTAAATTACGATTTTTTTTACAGTGTAAAGTTTTGGCATTATAAGGCTAGCATTAGCTACTATCTTTAAGTTTGCACATAGTAAGGCTAGCATTAGCTACTATCTTTAAGTTTGCACATAGTAAGGCTAGCATTAGCTACTATCTTTAAGTTTGCACATAGTAAGGCTAGCATTAGCTACTATCTTTAAGTTTGCACATAGTAAGGCTAGCATTAGCTACTATCTTTAAGTTTGCACATAGTAAGGCTAGCATTAGC
>NW_019525459.1:139984-152534 GCF_002814215.2 Seriola lalandi dorsalis | reverse complement strand
TACACAGATTTGTATGTAATTTAAGAAAGAAGAAAAAATACTGTATAAATAATACAGTAATCTTTCTTTACAATTTAAAAAAACAGAAGATTACTGTTAGAAAACTTAGTTATTTTAAATTACGATTTTTTTTACAGTGTAAAGTTTTGGCATTATAAGGCTAGCATTAGCTACTATCTTTAAGTTTGCACATAGTAAGGCTAGCATTAGCAGCCAAGCTTGTAATGTTGGGACATTAGGTGTTATCTTGAGGTTTGATATTATTAGATTAGCATTAGATGCTGCTTTTGGAAATTTCAAGTGTGGCTCTTATTAGCGAACCTTTGAACATTAGTCTAGTGTACGATGCAACATTTGGACCTTGCAATTATAAATAGCTTCATCCCAGTTTAATTTGATTGATCTGTATCAACAGTTCTGTGGCAGCAAGAGTTACATTTCAGTTTGTCCAAGATTACATGCACGTGTCAGGTTGTGTGTGTTTCATATCCTGTGCTGTTATTTGTTCTCACTGTCTTGTGTCCTGGGTTTTGCTGTTGTGTTACTTCACTGACCTGAGTCTGGACCGGCTTGTTTTTCTCTCCATGTTGTGATTTTCTGACTGTATCTCTGACTGACTGCAGGTGTTTGAGTTGGCAGAACAACCTGCAGAGGAACAACGTTTATCATCAGCAGACAGGGAAGTGCTGCAGAGAACCAGGTCGGTGCTGGGAACAGGCGGAAACACACGAAGAAGAAAAACACGAACTGAGGGAGAAACATGACGGAAGAAAATCTTTTATAAAAGATCTGAATTTACGTTCAGAAATGCCCATACGCAAATGTGATACATGTACATGTGTTGAAAGTGAGATCATATATGTATATACATTATATTATATGTAAAAAATTACATGTGAAACCTGTTAGAAATTGGAACAATATCATATATTGACATTTATGTCTACGTGATAGAAACATGTATTTTGGTATGTCTGTTTATATTATAGGTTTATAATATAAACGTATGTGAGTTAGCCTGCTGCTGAGTAAGCTAGTCCAGCAGTATCAGTTACCATGGTTACTGAGCAGGGAATCCTATAAGCCACAGTGACAGAGCAGAACTGTGACTTATATTAGCGAGACTTAAAAACAAGTCCGGATTTTCCTTTATCTGTTCTTATTATTTATTTGTGCATGTGTGTGTTTGTATTGTTCATCATGTCAAAGCCTGTGTCCTCTTAAGAACATGAGGATTACAACATCTGTGGTGCAGCCTCTCTCTCTCTCTCTCTCTCTCTCGCTCTCTCACTCTCTCTCACTCTCTCTCTCTCTCTCTCTCTCTCTCTGTGTCTTATGAGCTTTAGGTTTTGCTCATATAAACACCCAGAAACAGGAGGAGGAAAATCCAGAAACCTGCTGAGCTCAACAGGCAATAAACAATAAATCTGCAGCCGCCATTTTGAATTTAGACTCATTTAAACTGACTTTCTATCACAGATCAATAAACAGCCCCATGCACAGACACAGGGGCACAAAGGGCCAGGGGGGTCTGAGCATCTGTATGGAGGGACTATTAATATGTCTCGTCTGAAAGTCATAGAGTCTAAAAGACACAAAATCACCACAGAGACAAAAGACAACAGTAAAGACAAAGTCACACTAAACTATTTCAAAACAACGCAACCACATTTCAGTCTGGGGGCTGGTTCCATGTGGGAGGTGTTTTACAGTCTGTGCTCAGAGGTCCATTGTCTCATCATCTGTCCCTGCTGTCAGGCCTGTCTTTATCTGTTCAGATTCAATTAATAACATACGAGAGAAATGAATATGAGTTATTGTATTTACATATCACACACACACACACACACACACACACACACACACACACACACACACACACACACACACACCCTGAGCTGTGACATCAGCTGTTAAAAATGTGATGATATCAGAAATCTCATGGGACGATTCACACGGAGGCTGGTGAAGAAGAAACACACGCGCACAAACACACACACACAAAACACACACACACACACACACACACACACACACACCCTCCTGAACCTTCACCTGCAGATCAACACACTGATCACAGCAACACGTGGAGTTATTACAACATGATCACAAAGAACTGACTGTTTACGGCCTCCATATAAAACAGCACATAAATACATTTACTCAACATCACAGACTGGAGACTGTGACGTCAGCTGCAGCTTCTTCTGTCTGAAACCAAAGACACATTGTTTCAAATATGAAAAATCTGCTGCTGTTCCCGCTGCGGACTGTGACGGTGAGTGTTCTAGAACGCAGCTACTAACTTAACAACGGTAACTAAGGAGGGCGGGGTTTTATGTTGTCAACAAAATACGGTCGTGATGTCGAAATCACACAAATACTTACACTGTGTGATCACAAGAACTACATGATGAAAACGTTTATTACCCATGGTGCCCCTGTTCGTCTGTGCGCCAACAGGCTACTTTGTTTCTCTTTAAATCAAGAGGAAGAAATGACATCAAAGTGAAATCTATAGAAATAAACCACATCAAGCAGCATTTAGGCTCATCGTGTATAATATAAGGACCAATCAGGAACGTTCTCTGGATAAACAAACTGTCTGTGGTCAGAAACACTGTGACACGCGGAGAGTTTTTGACGGCATTTAAAGTTTTTAAAGTTTTTTAAATTTTCAGCCACTGATGACTTCACAGCTTCTCTCAACATTACGGTAACAGTTTAAATCACAGACAATAGACCCATTACTGCGCATGTCAAAGTTTAACATGGTGCTGCCTTCATGAAATATGGGACTATACAAATCTGAGTATTTGTCGCTGTAACTCTGGTGCCGGTTTGAATTTTAATGATTTATTAATGTGCTCGACTCATGACAACATATTTTTATTTGGTGGTTATCATATATTTTATCATAAAACTCCTCTTCAGCCTATCCTGTTCCTTCTTACCTCTGATAGAGAAAGTTAAAATAAAGAAATGTTATAGTGACGAGTCTACCAAGAGTCCTTGAACGCAGCACAGATAAGCCCCGTCCCCCGTGGCCGGCGGCTGTAGCGGTGCGTTCACAGGAGTTTTTTCCGGAGTGTTTGAAAGTTGTCAACAGAGGGAAGAAGAAGAAGAAGGAGAGGAAGACGAGCGGAGAGTCTGAGCCGCTTCACACCGACAGCAGAGCTCGGAGGAGGAGGAATGGGCTGCAGCCACAGCAAGGTGAGGGACCCGGGCGGAAACCAGCGGAGTCTCGGTAGAAGTTGACTTTGTTTCGGGGGGAGGAGGTTCATTAGCAGGCGGCCGGCGGCTGCTGCTGCTGCACGGCCGCGAAACGTGCGGGGAATGAGCTCCGGATAATGGACCGTGTGCTCCGGAGTCCGGACTGCTTCAGTACAGAGTTTGTACCGGGTACAGCGGTGATGCAGGTGTCGAGCTGGCGCCAAAGAAAATCCCGCAGAACGTAACTTTGTGTCGTTTCTCAACATCTGTTTCTAATCTCGCATCGTGTTTGAATTTCAGGCGGTTTTTCCCACGGTGCTGTTTTTTTTTTTAAAGATCATCTTTAAATGTTTTAGTTTTAAGGTTAATCCCTCTTTGAGATAAAAGACATCTACAGTGATTTTATGGCGCTTTGTGCTGTTTTTATCACCTAAAATGTGTCTATATTGTCATGATATTCCATTAGTAAGTTCCTATGTGACTTCACAGTGACCTTGCTGTATTACATGGTGTTCTGTAATACTTTTCAATAGGGAACTTGTACTGTGACATTTCTGTTAACATCCCAGCAGTATGAGTCAGTTCCAGTCCTTTAATCTCCATGAAACCAGCACTTTAACTGTAAAATATATAAATAGTGACCTTACTGTTTGTATGACATCACAGTCATCTTGCAGTAATCTTCCTGTTGTTGTGCAGTGGTTTGTAGTATCTGTACTGCAGTACTCACGGCTGCGAGTCTCTTCTGCTGAGAATATAAAGTATCTGGAGTTTGGCAGCTGCTGTCTTCCTCCAGTTATTGATAGAAAGTGACGGAGCAGCCGAGGTTTCATGTGGGTCAGGGGTTTCCTAACCGAGGCCCCCGGGCCTCTTCGAGTTTAATAGCAATTTGTCAAATATAAATTATGTAGAATCTGTTATTGAATCCATTTTTATTGATCCAGCTTTCATCGTTTGTCAGTAAGTGAAAGTAAAAATAGGTAAAAGTCAGAGTTTCAGGTGAACTCTGTTGAAACTGTACGGCCATAATTAATGTAGATCACCTTCAGCTGAGCAGCAGCAGATATCAAATGTTGGTTAAATGTGCATCTGCCACATTGAAATAACAGCTGGTGCTGACTGACTGGTTAGGTTAGGTTACTGTAGTTTGTACCTGTGGATTCAGTCTGCAGTAAAAAGAGTTTTAACACACAGCACAGACAACACCACGTGCACGAAGTGACCATAGATAAGTTAATATAGATTGCCTCTATGCAGTGTTACTACAGTTTATTCATGTGAGTGATGCTGCTGGAATGAAGCTCTTTATATCATCTACCTGTCGTATGAACAGACGCCAGGTGAGACTGTGACTCACCGCCTCAGTTCTTGAGATGCAGCAGATGTTGGTCGTGACTGACGACCTGTTGTTTATCCAGAGGGTGGAAGAGTAACTTTGTTGGATTCACCGCTCTTCAACAACACACCTGTGAAATGATTGGCTGTTTTCCACTCGTAGCTCCATTACCAAGGGATCTGATAGGCTGGTATGTGACTGTTGGTTTCTCTGCCTGAACCTTTTTGCTGTTCTGTTCTGCAGCAGGTGAAAACCAGGTGTTAGAAAACTGAGTCTGCTGCTGGTGATGGATTTATGCTGCACATTCATCTGTTTCTCAGCTCATGTGCTCACATGTGACACAGGTTTAGCGATCAAAAGAAAATGAAGAGATTTTTCTTGCTCTTACTTTTCTGTAAACTGAATATTTCTGGGTTGTGACAAAGCATGTGATGACGTCTTAAGAGAAAATGAGTTTCTACAGAAATATTGATTCTTATTAATCATAATCTTTCTGCTGAAACATGAATGAATCCAAATATTCAGAGGAGCAGCTCAGTAATTGATCCTCAGACCGGGTTGTTTCACCACAGAACCAGAACAGAAGCAGACCAGTTCTAGAGACTGTTACATAACCTGAGACCCAGTAAAGCTTTGATTAGCTCAGAATAGAAACAGCTTGGTCAGAGAGGCTCAGAGTCTGAGCTGCTGGAGGAGGAGGAGGAGGAGGAGGAGGAGGAGGAGGCAGTGTGGTGAATGATCGCTTTAATCCTGCTTTCATTCACCTGTGCTCACCTGCTGGACATTTGTTTGTAACATAGTGAAGACTCAGTTTAACAAGATGCCTGAATAAACAAACTAGAAAACAACACAGTGAAACATCTGCTTCAACAGCTGTTGAATGATTCAAATACTTCTGGTTTATTTAAACACAGATTTCTCAGGAACCTTCCCTGCAGCAGAAACACAGTCCTGTCTCTGAGCTCTCAGCAGCTTCCTCCTCCTCCTCCTCCTCCTCCCCTGATCTACGTCGTCAGCTGTGAGACCCGACACGGTGGAGCAGTGGTCGGCACTGACGCCTCAGAGCAACAAGGTTCTGGGTTTGAATCTGGGTGTAGAGGTTGCATGTTTCCTCCCACAAAAATACATTCATTGGTGACTCTAAATTGCCCCTTTATTTGCGTCTCCAACCTGAATGCTGCTGCGAAGATTTACCTGTTGTGATGTCATCCAGGTGTTTGACTGTGGACTCAGCTCTCTGCTGAAATCACCTGGACTCGATTGTTTTCACACATTTTAAACTTTAGACGTGTGTGCGTGTGTGTGTGTGTGTGTGTGTGTGTGTGTGTGTGTGTGTGTGTGTGTCGGAATCGCTGCTGCAGCTTCGACTCTTCACTGTGTAGTAACTCACTTCCTGTTGAGCTCTGAACCTGTTGCCTGATTTTACTGATCAGTTCAGTAATAATCAATTAGTGGATAGGTTATCAGAGGTCAGGAGGTTGTGACGTGGAGCTGGTCTCCGGCTCTGTTGGTGACGTCACTGTGATCTTGTATATTTGGGGTAAAGTTCACGATGCAGCAGCTGCACAATAAAGTCCAACTACAAAACCGCAGCTGAGGGAGGAAGAGGAGGGAAAGTTTCCTCGTGCTTCAGAGCGACGGTCTTCAACACGGGGCTCGGGACCCTGTGGGAGGTCGAGAGGTGACCGTGTCCTCCGTGTCTGTTCATCTGTTTGTGTGGCCACACCTCTCAGGTCCAGGGTGAGCTGAGACCTCCGGCCCGGTCTTGGTCTCTGACTCACATCCTGACGGTGGAGTCATTGCAGCTTGTAATATTTTCCCTTTGCTATGGTGATGTAGATAAATTCTGACTGTAGCTGTTGAGAGAAGACGTCACATGAAGCCTCAGGATCTCTGCAGGTGGCTCAGGCCTGATCAGGAACCACCAGAGTCTGGATCTGACGAGGAGGAGCTGCAACAGGTCAAGTGTTTAGGTGTCTATGTCACAACTGAGGAACCTGAGGCCTCATTTATCAACAGAGTGACTAAGTGTGTGTGTGTGTGTGTGTGTGTGTGTGTGTGTGTGTGTGTGTATTTACAAACACACACACACACAATAAAACCCCTGTACTACCATCAACCAGTAGTGTTTTTATGTGAGTTTCATTTCAGCTTCCTTCACTCGCCCAGAACCACTTCCTGTTATTTCTTCAAGTGAGTTTTTATTGAAGCTGATTTTTAGTTCTGAGCTGATCATAGAATTGGTATAGGGGCCAATCGGCCATATTTTAATTGATCATATCACAGTGATGTTGATAGGTTTTCAATGCAGTGAGTCCCCGGGACCCACAGGTGGTGATTTGAGTGGGTCCCTGGGAAATTCAGTGGGTCCCAAATAAAAATTTTTTATTTCTTATATTCTTCTATTTCTTAAATTGTAGTGTTAAACTCCTTTTGATGTTGGTATCATATGGTTATAATTAACGGATATATTCATGTATGTTCAAAATGTATCTGAAATTAAACAAATAAGATTCCAAATCTGTCACAGCGGCATGACATATAAAATTCAAATAAAATAGCATTTTTGTAGCAACATAAATAGCACCAAAATAAATTACTAAAATTCAAATGAAAACAAAATGGTGTCTGTAGCGCCAAAATAAATAATCCATAAAAGTGCTGATTTTAACACATAAACAAAACATTGTCATCACCATGACAGAGTCAACAGATAAATTGTCACCAAAATCTTCTTGTCTGAACATCAACTAAATCAAATGAACTGAGTCAATCACTGTGAAACGTTTAGCACACACATGAAACTCAACGCAGTGGAAAGTCTGTTGAGAAACATAAAGTGATGCAGATATGTTTGTGGTGTATTGTAAGCAGCTTGTTAAGCTCCGGATTATGTTTTATTTATTTCATTACAGCACGTCACTAGACGTTTAAACATTGTGGACATGAGTGAACAGCATCGAGCAGTGGAAACATGAGTTTATTTACTGCATCGCATCAGGGACGCAGGACGTACCTAGCAACATCACTGAGATCAGTTTGTTTGTTTTTATCGGTTTTTGCTATTGCTACATAGCTAGCGTTAGAATTAGCAGCTGTTTATGTACCAGTTTAGAAGAAACGTGAGTTCAGCGTAAAACTTCATTCCTTTACTCACCAACATCTGTCTCCAGAGGTGGAAACTAACACCAGTGTAAAGTCTTGTTTCTGTCACGTCTTGTCTTCTACTGAAGTTAGCATGCTAACCAGCTAGCCCCGGCCTGTTTCCCCATTGTAGCGTCCAGTCTGTCCTGAAGATGTAGCTGCTCAGACGACGTATTATAACCTCTAAAAAGACAAAGTTGTCTGAAGCTCTTGTCAGGAGACAATCACCTCCACCTGCTGCTGACAAGAAACCAGGTTCAGCAGCAGAGAAAACGTAGAGAGAACCTTTTAATTAAAGCAAAATTAAAATCTGATCCTTTGTTAACTGTACTCTGCTGTGTCCACGTCAGCCTGTTGGTGTCACAGCTTCCTCATCAACAGTCGACTCTTCACTGCAGCCAAACAGCTTCTCTAAACGGCATTAACAAACCTACTAACGATCATTTTGATTATTGATCTCTCTGGATTCATCATTTAGTCTGTGAAATGTAAAGTCACAACTTCTCAGTTGCAGCTCCTGTGATTTAGATTATATTTCGATTAAAAGTGCAGCTCTACTTTCTTCTACTTAAACTTTTATCCACATCAGCTCAGTAGTTTAAACTGATCGGTCTGAAGGAACATGAGCAGATGAGGGTTATTGTTGGAGAGTTATGTAGGATATGAGTTTAGTTCTGCAGCTCATTGGTCATGAGAACTTCTCATTCTCTATTTTTTCATTTTCAGTTCCTCTCGCTCGAGGAACGTTGGTACTTCCTGTTTCTTTTTAAGTTTCTGCACTGGATGGATCTTTAAATGGAAAATGAGGTGAACTTCTGAAGAAGGAGTGATGTTGTAGTTTCAGCTGCAGTGTGAACGGAGCCAAAGGTCAGAGTTCACACTGAGCAGCAGAAACTGAAGTCCTTTCAGTTAATGAGGTTTTTTGCTTTAAGTCTGGCCAACTCCTATTTTGAAAACATCTTCCTGACACCCACGTTTTCTGTGAGGTATCCATGTTGTAAAGTCTGGAAAACTGTAACCTCAGAGTCCATCAGAGCAGCAGACAAGTGTGAGTCAGACCTGGAGGGGAGACCTGAGAGAAAAACAGTCTCTGTGTGTTTGTACAGATTCATTCCTCCAGTTTAGAGCTGGATGTTCAACACAATGATTCATCTATCTTCAGTTTGTAAGACGACATCTTCAAATGTCGACCATCAGTTCAAAACACACAGAGATTCAGTTACTGAGAAAAATAGAAAATCCTCAACATGACCAGTGAACAGACTCTGAGGTGACTCTGTTGTTGCTGTGACTCTGTGGTTGTGACTCTGTTGTTGCTGTGACTCTGTAGTTGCTGTGACTCTGTTGTTGTGACTGTTGTTGTTGCTGTGACTCTGTTGTTGTGACTCTGTTGTTGCTGTGACTCTGTAGTTGCTGTGACTCTGTTGTTGTGACTGTTGTTGTTGCTGTGACTCTGTTGTTGTGACTGTTGTTGTTGCTGTGACTCTGTAGTTGTGACTCTGTAGTTGTGACTCTGTAGTTGTGACTCTGTAGTTGTTGTGACTCTGTAGTTGCTGTGACTCTGTAGTTGCTGTGACTGTTGTTGCTGTGACTCTGTTGTTGTTGTGACTGTTGTTGCTGTGACTCTGTTGTTGCTGTGACTCTGTAGTTGCTGTGACTCTGTAGTTGCTGTGACTCTGTAGTTGCTGTGACTCTGTTGTTGTGACTGTTGTTGCTGTGACTCTGTTGTTGTTGTGACTGTTGTTGTTGCTGTGACTCTGTAGTTGCTGTGACTCTGTAGTTGCTGTGACTCTGTTGTTGTTGTGACTGTTGTTGTTGTTGCTGTGACTCTGTAGTTGCTGTGACTCTGTGTTGTCGTGACTGTTGTTGTTGTTGCTGTGACTTGTTGTTGTGACTCTGTAGTTGCTGTGACTCTGTAGTTGCTGTGACTCTGTTGTTGCTGTGACTCTGTAGTTGCTGTGACTCTGTTGTTGTTGTGACTGTTGTTGTTGTTGCTGTGACTCTGTAGTTGCTGTGACTCTGTTGTTGTTGTGAGTCTGTAGTTTTGTGACTCTAGTTGCTGTGACTCTGTTGTTGTTGTGACTCTGTTGTTGTTGCTGTGACTCTGTAGTTGCTGTGACTCTGTTGTTGTTGTGAGTCTGTAGTTGCTGTGACTCTGTAGTTGCTGTTACTCTGTTGTTGCTGTGACTCTGTAGTTTTGTGACTCTAGTTGCTGTGACTCTGTTGTTGTTGTGACTGTTGTTGTTGCTGTGACTCTGTAGTTGCTGTGACTCTGTAGTTGCTGTGACTCTGTTGTTGCTGTGACTCTGTAGTTACTGTGACTCAGTAGTTGCTGTGACTCTGTTGTTGTTGTTGCTGTGACTGTAGTTTTGTGACTGTTGTTGTTGTGACTGTTGTTGTTGCTGTGACTCTGTTGTTGTTGCTGTGACTCTGTTGTTGTTGTGACTCTGTAGTTGCTGTGACTCTGTAGTTGCTGTGACTCTGTTGTTGTTGTGACTCTGTAGTTGCTGTAACTCTGTAGTTGCTGTGACTCTGTTGTTGTTGTGACTGTTGTTGTTGTTGCTGTAACTCTGTAGTTGCTGTGACTCTGTTGTTGTTGTGACTGTTGTTGTTGTTGCTGTGACTCTGTAGTTGCTGTGACTCTGTTGTTGTTGTGACTCTGTAGTTGCTGTGACTCTGTAGTTGCTGTGACTCTGTTGTTGCTGTGACTCTGTAGTTTTGTGACGCTGTAGTTTTGTGACTCTAGTTGCTGTGACTCTGTTGTTGTGACTGTTGTTGTTGTTGCTGTGACTCTGTAGTTGCTGTGACTCTGTTGTTGTTGTTGCTGTGACTCTGTTGTTGTGACCCTGTAGTTGTTGTGACCCTGTTGTTGTTGTGACTCTGTAGTTTTGTGATTCTGTAGTTGCTGGGACTCTGTTGTTGTTGTTGTTGCTGTGACTCTGTAGTTGCTGTGACTCTGTAGTTGCTGTGACTCTGTAGTTGCTGTGACTCTTGTTTCAGTCTCAGACCCCGTCATGACTCAGAACATGTTTGAGTCAGCTGTAAACCTGATGAAGACCAGACGTTCTGGCAGAGACTCGAGTTGATCAGTTAAAACAGTGAAGTCTTTGTTTGCTTGTTGTCTGAAGTTTCTGAAGCTCCTCCTCCTCACATGTTGATTTGTCAAAAGTTGGTGTTTTAAAGAACAAATTTATAGATCCTTAAAAAATATTTGAGTTGGTTTAGAAAAATATTGTCCAATATATTATTGTAGGGCTGCAACTAAGTATTTTCATTATTGATTCATCTGCTATTTATTTTCTTAATTAATCAATAATTTGTTTGGTTTATAAAATGGTTTCCCACATTCTGAAATTCAAAATATTGAGTTTACTGTGATAGAAATTCACATTCAAGCAGCTGGAATATTTTTATTATTTCTGCTTGAAAAGTAAATGAAACGATAATTCAGTTATTAAATAGTTGCATCAACTAATTGATCAGCTCTTTCTCTCTTTTGAAGCTGTAAAAAAATATCTGTAATAAATTAATGACACAAAATTCTTCAAATAATAAACATGTCCCTTTGCTTTTGGTTAAATCAATAATTTATATCCATCTTGAATTATTGAATTACATTAAGTTTTTTTTTCTTCATATTTTTTCCTCCTCGTTTACTTCATTGAACTAAGACCAAACGCAGTTAGAAACACGTCCCAGTTAAGACAAGACAAGAAACAGCTGTGATTTAAATCAAAACATTGGTCAGAAACATCACATTTATATATTTATTTTTAATAGATGTTTTCCTGCTGCTCTCGTCCTCTGGCTCTGACCTCATGAGTTTTTCTCAGACTGTAACTCTTCAAAGGAAACGTGAATAAAGTGAATGTAAAACTTCAGTAGCTGCTCGTGTTTATAACGACGTCACAGTGCGTTTGATAGTTTTTCCTCATGAACACGGCGCCACATGACGAGTTGTTTTTCCCCTCAGAGAACAGTTAATGACTCAACTCTCAAACCGCTGTGTGATGAGCGACAGGTGTTAAAGTGGATCCTGTTGGACGAGCTCAGTTCTCTGTCTGCTGCTCGAACGTGAGACATTTGACACGTCAGACGAGTCCGTCTCCGTGAGCGAGTCTAACCCGGTTCAGGAGAGTCTTCACAGGACGTGAAGTCTCATCCAGGAACATTCAAACACTCGGCAGCATTTTATCATGTGGCTGAGAGTCCAGCTGGAGACACAGGAGACAGAGGTGTGTTTGTCTTCTTGCAGGACCAGCTCTTAAAATCTGAAGAGGAAAAAAGAGACGTGAGCTTTGATTCCCGCTGCAGCGTTTCTCAGACCGCTGTGTTCTGTTGTGGTTTTCCAGAGGAGGAAAACAGTGATTACTGCTGTGCACAGACATGTTTGTTACCAACATGGTGGAGCAGCATCTGACACACAGGCTGCAGGACAACAGACTGGAAACAGCTGCTGCAGCACTGATCGTATTCCCAAAATTAAAAGTTGACCAGCAGATACTCTGACCTTTGACCTCAGAATCACTCTGTTAAATGTGAACACACAGACTCTCTTTAAGGAAGTCACAGCGGAGAATAAACATCCATGAATCCTTCCTGAGGACGATCTTGGTGTGAAGTTTCTTCAGTGTCACGATGATCCAGTGAAGGTGTCTGATCCATGAAACACTGAACACAGATGGAGCTGGATGATTTAAATCTATGTTTGATTCTGACGATCATGAAAACAAGATAATCGATAAAGCGATTATTGCGCTGCATTCTGTTTCTCCCCCCCGTTAACCCTGTTACGTTTCACTGCTGCCAGTGTCGATGTGTTGTAGTTCATCTTATTTATTTATTTTTATACATTTT
>NW_019525459.1:138761-139212 GCF_002814215.2 Seriola lalandi dorsalis | reverse complement strand
CCTCCTCCTCCTCCTCCTCCTCCTCCTCACACTGAGCTGTGAAACGCACGGCGACACGCTGCTGAGCTCCAGCTCCACGTCTCCTCCTGAACCCAGAGACGTGTTTAAACCACCGAGATTTATTGTTTCTGCTCCCACTTTAAATAAAGTCGGTGTCCAGTTTGCAGAGCAGAGTTTACAAGTGTTTATACAGTGTGTGTGTGTGTGTGTGTGTGTGTGTGTGTGTAGCAGTGTTTTAGGGTGTGATTGTTTGGCCTCACTGCTTGAGCAACGAGTGTGTGTGAGGCAATACAGTAAGCATTTCAGTCAGTGTGTATTGTCTGTGCACATACAACGTGGCCTGGAGTGTGATCTTTCAGCTGCAGTGTGCTTGAGCTATGACAACGTGTGTGTGTGTGTGTGTGTGTGTGTGTGTGTGTGTGTGTGTGTGTGTGTGTGTGTGTGTGTGTGT
>NW_019525459.1:132328-133192 GCF_002814215.2 Seriola lalandi dorsalis | reverse complement strand
TTACATAAAGAAGAGAACTCACCTGTGCTGTCTGATCTCTGATTGGTCCGTCTGCAGGTAAACGAACGTCAGGTGAGCAGGACGTGTGTCTGGAGAAGCAGCTGGAGCGCTTCGAGTGGCAGCTGAGGACTTTGAAGGAAGTGCTCTCGGCCAATGGGAACCCAGAGAGGGCGGAGCTTCTCAAAGACCACGCCGACGAAGATGTGTGCGCCCTCGTCCTCAGCATCCTGGACAAGGTGAGAAGAAGAAGACTGAAGGTTCAGGAACAAGATCCAGCAAAGACACAGTCATCTTTATATTTATATGAACCTGATCCAGACACATAATAATAATCATAATAATAATATAATAATAATAATACTAACAGCATAAAAAACATCTGACAGTAATTGAAGAGTCAATAAAATATGTCAAAACAATAATTTGGGATAAAACAATATAAATATTTATATTTTTATATTTACAACCACTAAATTCTTAATATTTATTTTTATATTTGCACATTTACAGAAATTCCTACTTTTCATTTGCATGTTATCGTATAGTATTTCTAATTTATCTAATTTATCTTATTTATTCTAGAGTCTGTTTCTATTCTTGTTTTATTTAAGAGATTTAAAGGAAGTTACTGAGTCACAGCTTCAGATTTCAGTTACACAGTTTTTTTCTTTGTTTTCTCAATAAACTCCGTGTTTGAAAGTTTTTCTTTCTTTTTACATTTTAACTTCAGGTTTTTATTGATGCTCAGGTGATTAAGTAATTACAGTAATCAGAGTTTTAGCTGCTGTTAACACTCCAGAGTCGTCAGCGCTTCTTCTTCATTTTGTTGTGATGTGATTTTCAGGTGAAAACGGAGACGACGGC
>NW_019525459.1:131188-132278 GCF_002814215.2 Seriola lalandi dorsalis | reverse complement strand
ACACGTTCAAACCTGCTTCTCCTCAATATGAACTGACGTTATGAGAAAAGAAAACATCAGTTCTTCTGTAAATATGAAACATTTTTTTACCGTGTTACATCACATACACACATTTTAAACCTTTGACTTTAGTTGTTTAGTTCAGGATGTTTTCTAACATGTTTCCTAAAGTAGAAAGTTTGAAATGTTTTTAAGATTGAAGCCTGAAGACATCTGGTCCATCCACACTGAAGACGTCATTGAAAGTGTGTGTGTGTGTGTGCGTGTGTGCGTGCATGCGCGTGCGTGCGTGCGAGTGTGAGAGACAGAGAGAGAGATTGTTGTATGTCTGTTTTTCAAATTTCCATGATGATGACATCATATCTCTGTGAAGTTTTGTGTTAACCCTTCGACGTCCGTCACTCAAACATCAACTTTTAATATGAAATCCATGATGAGATATAGAGCTGTCAATGATTAATCAAGTATTGGTAATAACCGTCAATAATCTGATTGATTAAAGATCTATTAGCAGACGCTGCAGAGGATGAGGATGTGGTGTAAGTGCACTTTGCTGTAGTACTGAGTTGTGCCACTAGTTTGCGCCTGAGATGAGTTAAATACATGAAAAAACAAACTTACCGTCCAAGAAGAAGAAGTGTCTGCGCTCATGTCATGAGAGACAACAAACAATAAGGATATAGAATTATATTTGAATTATTTGTTTATTTATGTTTTTTAAAGGAGTTTTGTTTTGGTTCTACGTTTACATAAAGAAGAGAACTCACCTGTGCTGTCTGATCTCTGATTGGTCCGTCTGCAGGTAAACGAACGTCAGGTGAGCAGGACGTGTGTCTGGAGAAGCAGCTGGAGCGCTTCGAGTGGCAGCTGAGGACTTTGAAGGAAGTGCTCTCGGCCAATGGGAACCCAGAGAGGGCGGAGCTTCTCAAAGACCACGCCGACGAAGATGTGTGCGCCCTCGTCCTCAGCATCCTGGACAAGGTGAGAAGAAGAAGACTGAAGGTTCAGGAACAAGATCCAGCAAAGACACAGTCATCTTTATATTTATATGAACCTGATCCAGACACATAATAATAATCATAATAATAAT
>NW_019525459.1:128392-129707 GCF_002814215.2 Seriola lalandi dorsalis | reverse complement strand
TGAAAACAATTCACAACACATACGAAGATTAAGTTAATGTTTATATATGTAATTATGACTGTGTGTGTGTGTGTGTGTGTGTGTGTGTGTGTGTGTGTGTGTGTGTGTGTGTGTGTGAGACTCATTGTTAAAGTGTGTGTTTGTGTCGTTTCCTGCAGGGCTGCAGAAAACCCACGAAGAAGAGAAAAATCAACTGACGGAGACGTTCCGCGCAGCTGAGGGCGTCCTTACGGTGAGAACGTGTGTGTGTGTGTGTGTGTGTGTGTGTGTGTGTGTGTCAGTCACATGACTCAGTGTTCATGTGGTGGTTTTCGCCCTCTGCTGTGGCTGCAGGCTGAAGTGGATCAGCTGACGTCGGAGCTGCAGGTTTACAACGAGCTGAAGAAGAGAGTCCAGGAGTCCACGTTCAAGAAAGACCTGCAGAGAAACATCCAGGTGTGTGTCAGGCGTTCACATCTCGCCTGGTTCAGTAATCAACTTTAATTAACTGTAATAAGCTTCTTAACAGGTTTAAATTTCAGGCTAATTAATAACTTGATACCTTGATTCAGAAAAACTCAAAGCAAAGAAAATGATCGTGATAAAAATAAAATAATAAAATACTAAAACAGCACGTGTATTAAAGTGAGTAAAACCAGAAATAAAAGTAGAAATAAAAGGAAAACAATCCAGAAAATAATCATAGAATAAAAGGACAAAACAGTAAAACAGCTTCAAATAAGTAAAGATAAATAAAATTCAATTAATTGTCAATTAAAATCCAGAAACTTCTTGTTGTCGATAAAATGTGTTTACACTATTAAAAGTTGTCATTATTCAGAAAGGTCCTCGTCATGTTACACCTGTTTATTAGAGCCTATTATATTTTAGTTGTTAAGATCAAACAACAAACAAACAACAAAAGTTAATTAATACAACAGTTCAACAACAAAAGAAAGGAAAGAAGGGAGTTAAACACAATTGATAGAGATTATTTTATAAAAAGATTTATATTCAAACTCATAAAAATTTAATTTTTTCCTCTGAAATGTTTTTAATTATAAGAAGCAAATTAAACACAAATAAATTAAATGTTGGTTCCAAATTAAATGAATGAATTCAGTCATTTTTTTTTCCATCTTCAGTTGAAACACGTCAGAGCTGATGACGATGATGTCACACACACATTGACATGTCTCTTCCTCCAGGCCCACGGCAGCCCAGGTGCATTCTGGGAGTCGGAGCAGGAGTCTCTGCTGTTCGTCATCGAGATGAAGAGTGAGCGTGTGCAGGACCAGAGCAGGAAGCTGCAGCAGATGGACGATCTGGTTGGTTC
>NW_019525459.1:124162-126338 GCF_002814215.2 Seriola lalandi dorsalis | reverse complement strand
CAAGCGTAGATTCAGTCAGTTACACCGGGACGTCCTGAACCTGTCAACAAACCAATCAGAGCCGAAACAAACCGAAGCAGACTGTGACTTTTCTCATCCCGTTCCAACCTGAAGCCAAATGTTTGACTCTTTTTCTACGCATGTGCCTTGTAAACATCACTGCTCTGTTCACTGAGGCTGTTGGGTGAAGACCTCGCTTCCATCTCAACATCAGATGTAAAAACACAGTAAATACACAGTATTCAGGAGTTTGAAAAACAACCGTGTTGAACCGTCAAAGTATTTTTAGGGTTTGAAAGTGTTTGAGCCTCAGAATCAAATCAGTGACTTTCAGTTTTATTCAGTGAAAGACAATGAGTCTCTGTTTTCATCATCCAGTGAAACCTCCAGGTGTTAGCGCCCTCGACACACCTCCAGCACTAATGACAGACTCCATATTAGCTTCCCTGTTAATGCTTATCTGCTAATTATTAGAATTTGAACATGTTGAATAATCTGTAACACGTTTCATGCTGTGAACCTGGTTACATCCAGAAATGATGAAGTGTTAGCATGTGGTAAAGTGCGTGTTGACATGTTCCTGTTTGCATATTAGCATTTAGCGCAAATTACAGAAAAAGTACAGCTTGGAGTGGTAAAAGCTGAGTTGAGTGTTTAGCTCCACTCGTGGTACAAAAAAATCGTACAATCACAGTATTTACAGTTTTTCAGCTTTTGAACAAATCGTGTAGTTGCTAACGTAGCTACAAACTTTTAACAAATTGTGCAGTTGCTAACGTAGCTGCAGACTGAACAAATCGTGTGGTTGCTAACGTAGCTACAGACTTGAACAAATTGTGCAGTTGCTAACGTAGCTGCAGACTTTGAACAAATTGTGCAGTTGCTAACGTAGCTGCAGACTTGTAGCACACAGTCGTACCAGGCGGTGACTCACTGATCTGTCTGAACATGGTCCTGGAGGTTTAGGTGACTCACTGGAATAGCTGGTCAGCTTTTGCAGATGGTGAGCTAGCCGCTAACATGATAGCAAGCCAAAAATAGGTCAACAAGTTAGCTAGCTAGCTTGCTGTCAGTTAAACTCTGCTGTGCTCATGTCTTATTGAAGTTAACATGATTTTTAGTCTCCATCTTGTAAACACGGTGACGTTTAACAAATTCTCCTGAAACCTTTGATCTTCTATTAAACAGAAGTGCCTGAAAAAGATGAAACTTCATGTATGCAGTGTTGTGTGGTCGGTCCACAGGATTTTAACCCTGACATGTGACTCAGTGACACCGGAAGTTGTAAGCATGGAAATCTGCTCCAGTATCAGTTAGCAAGCCGACGAGCTCAGCTGTTAGCGATACAGGAAGTTAAATCAGTAAATTAAAGGCCGGGCTCCTGGTTGTTGACTGACTGACTGACAGACCATGATGCATCTGTTTAGTGAATCTCCAGCAGAGCCTGGAGACACTGGATGATGAAGCAGCTTCTAGGCTCAGTGGAAATCATGGGGAAGTGAACAACGGTGAAAGTGTGAGCGTCAGTTAGCCTGAGAGAAATCTCTACTTACTTTTCCACTGTGTCACTTCATCACAGTGAACAGAGTCTGCTCTCCGTTTACTGTCATGATGTTTAAATCATATTCTATAACGACTTTATAACCAGCCACACAACAATAATCACTGTCTCCTTCTCGCCTTTAAAAAGCTCCATAACTTGATATATTTTGATACTTTTTAAAGATGTGAAAAATATTTTGTCAGTTTAATTTTTCTTTTCTTTTTATGACGGCTGATGGGATTTATGGGACGTGACGTTTGTAATTGCCAAAAAAAAAAAAAGAAAACAACAAAAAAAAAGTGTGTGAGTGTTTTGTCCTTCTCCTTATGCACTAGCACTTTGAGCAGTATTTCACCAGGAGTTTGTATAAGAGAGATTTTTGTTCCTTGTTCCATGTATGAAAACGTATTTTATCTTTTCTGGGTTGGATCAGAGTCCAGCTGTTTGTTTTGAACGTGCCTGAGATACGCTCAGAAATATATTTCCCTCTCTTTGTTTTTGGCTTGACTCAATAAAAAAGCTGCAACGAAAACTGACCAGCGTGAGTTTAATGTGTGTTTTCCTGAAAGATTACGTTTTTTTTAACTTCAGCACATTCATAAATTAAATTATCATCAAGATCCCCCCCCCCCC
>NW_019525459.1:111313-124142 GCF_002814215.2 Seriola lalandi dorsalis | reverse complement strand
AGATCCAGGTCTGTCGGTTCACCTGCTCACGGTTCTTCAGGTTGTTCCAGCTTCTTGTAGAACCTGCTTCAGTTCTTCAGTCTTCATGAGATCCAGACCATCTGCTGCAGGACTCCTGGTTCTTCTGTTCTTTAAGACTCGGACCTGTTGCTGCAGGATGAAACTGCTGCTCCACCTGCTGATGAAGACCCTCAGGTGCAGCTGAGAGCTCAGAAAAAAAGACTAGTAAGTGAACCATGATGAAGCAGAAATATATATTTTCTACTTGTATTATTTCATTCATTTTGGTGTTTAAATATCAATTTATTCGGTTCCATTAATATGAAAATAAAAAGTTCCATAATAATTTTTTCACTTTTACTTTTTTTTTTTAGATTTTATTTTGTGGATATTTCAGTCTTTACTGGAGAAAATATAATTTATAATAATCATAATTATATGAAAATTTTTCTACTGATGCCTCAAAATAAACTATATATTTCTATTTGAAGCTGGGTTCATGTTTGTGGTTCAGCCTGGAAAGTCTTGATCTGCAGGGTTTGTGTTTGAGCTTTAAAGTTTTAAAGAACAATAAAAATCTATAAATGTAATATAATAACAAATAAGTTCATTTATGTTAATTATGTGAATTTGCTAGAACCAGTTTCACAGATCAGTCCTGATGTTGGAAACAGCAGCTGACAAAAACGATCTTCACCTGAGGTCCCGGGTCTGGAGCTTTTGACCGCATCACCTGGTCTTCATCAGCAGATGGAGTTTGATTAGTTTTCATGAGACTGTAGATGTTCAGAGTTTCCATCCTCCTGATTATTAATCTGAAAGATTCTCGTCCGTGTTGTTGATTATTTGGTTTAATATCAGAAACCAAAGAGAGAGAAAACGGAGAAAACATGTAACGACAAACGTGAGTTTGTCGACAGGTGAGTCCACCTGTTGGTTTCTCCTACAGCTGCTGACGAAGTGGCTTCAGATCTGAGGGATTAAAAACACCCGGAGTTTTATTTAAGATCTGAACTAAATCTTCAGTTTTTTAATTTGAGTAAATTTCAACAATGAACCCAAAGTGCCTCATGGAGACGAGGCAGTACACATGTCCCACCACTAGAGAGCAGCAGAGACTCTTCAGACGGTCGGAGGGTTTATATTCTGTCAGCTGTTTTTCTCCTGATCCACTGGTCTGTGTGTCAGTGAGCGGCAGTGAACTTTGACCTCTCTCCATCATCCTCTTCAGGCTGTGTAATGTTGTGAGTGACGTGTGCAGCTCTGACACCACACAACATGAACAGCTGTTCTCTGCCTGTGGGGGGCGCTGCCGTCCACCAGCACATTCACTCTGCCTTGTTTTGATTGTGTTCATGGTCGGATTCACACTGTTTTCACCCGTCACACACACGCTTCACTGTGTTGAAGTAAAGACCTGCAGGAGGTTTCTCCTCACTGGGCTCCTCAGATCCGCTGACCAATCACAGCTCTTCAGGTTCAGCTGGTCCTGAACTGTGACTCTCACCATAAGGTGAAATATTACAAACTGGTCTCTGTTTAATGGTCATGAACTGTGGACAGTCGGAGCTGCAGCTTCTCACCTGGAAAGAGGAAGATGAGACGAGATGAGATGGTCCTTCGTTAGTCCTGCTGTGGGGGAATCAGCAGTGTTACAGCAGCAGAGCCAACAATACAAAAGAAATGCACAAGGATAAATAAATAAAATTAAAATAAATAAAAAAGATAAATAATGTGTGAGGGGAAAGTCACACGTCTATTTCTCATTTTATCCAGATATTATTTGCTTTAATCAAATGACTCTTTATTCTTAATTATGTTTCTCTGATTGTCGTTATCGGTCGAAAGTTGAATTGATCTCTGTTTTGAAGGACTTGACAGGACTTCCTGTGACATCACACTGCCTCACAGCTACAGAAACACCCACGTGTTTGACCACAGATCTAAGTGTGTGTGTGTGTGTGTGTGTGTGTGTGTGTGTGTGTGTGTGTGTGTGTGAGAAACGCTGAGCGGATGTAAAGGGATCAGTGTGTCCGTGGCTGTTTGACAAGCTGAGACAATACCTGAAACCTGCAGGTCAGCCCCCCCCCGTGTGTGTGTGTGTGTGTGTGTGTGTGTGTGTGTGTGTGTGTGTGTGTGTGTGTTAGCTATGGGTCACAGCCTCGGCTGTCATGTCACAGTGTTCCCATGGCACTTCACAGCCACCTGGAGACACCTGAAGCAGAGGAGAGTGTGAGTGTGTGTGAACAGGAAGAAGGGATGAATGAAGAGAAGTGAAGTGTCAGTCAGTGGAGGAGGGAGAGAGGGAGAGAGAGAGAGAGAGAGAGAGAGAGAGGGAGGCCGGAAGAAAACAAAAGAATTAAAAAAGTAAAAACAGCTTCTCATAATTCATCACATTAATTGTCAAATTTGTTTTAAAACTTGTGTTTTAATGAATTGAGAGAGAGAGAGAGAGAGAGAGAGAGAGAGAGAGAGACAGAGAGAGAGAGAGACAGAGAGAGAAAGAGAGAGAGAGAGAGAGAGAGAGAGACAGAGAGAGACAGAGAGAGACAGAGACAGAGAGAGAAAGAGAGAGAGAGAGAGAGAGAGAGAGAGAGAGAGAGACAGAGAGAGAGAGACAGAGAGAGAGGACCAACAACACCTGAGTCACTGAGTGGAGAAACAACCTGATCATATGAAACCAGCTGATTTCTGTGGGTTTATTTCCTGGATCTTGTGTCGTACCTGTCGGTCTGAGTCGGGCGGCGTCTGGAGTTAAAAGACAGAATCTGATTTTCTTGATGTGATGTTTCGTCTTCAGGACGTCGGAAAAGGTGAAAACACTTTCCTCATTTTCTGTTTTATTTAAAATTCAAAATAAATGATCAAATAAAACTCTGTCTGTTTTTGTTTTTGTTTTCTCGCAGGAACAGTTTTGGTCTCAGCACACACACCTGAGCTCGTCAGCACTCCAACACATCCTCAGGTACGAAGTAGATCACTGGACACATCACTCTCTATTTACTACACAACAAACTGTATTTATTTGTGAGTGTGTAAATGTGTCCACTACACTTTTCCCTCCAAAGATTTACAGCGGATGAAAAAGTCGAGTTCAACTTTTCTGCAAACAGGTGTTCCTATTATTTTGTCCGCCCCATTTATTTCAATGAGAACTGATGATCCATCAATTAACAAGAAGCTGCAGTGACAAAGAGAAGCAACATATTAATTAAAAAATGTTCATATAAAGTCATAGGAACTAACATAATTTGTTTTTATGCATCAAAGACAAATTTATATGAAGTTCTCTTCTACGATGTTCTCACCTGTTTAACATCTGTCAATCAAAATCCAGAAATCTCTCACAGGCGACCAGATTTCTGAAATGAAAAGCGGCGACATTTCCAGTTCAGTCAATAAAATATCCAATGTTTTAATCTCTGAATAAAGAAGGGGGACAGTCCCAGTGGTAACTGTTGAACTGTGAAAAACTATAGTGAGGGACGACAGATAAAACGACGACTCCCTGCCCTTTGAAGCAGTCATGAAGTCTGATTGTCTTTCTATTCCATTGTTATTTATATCAAAGTCAATTACAGACGACAACTTCTTCTTCACTTCTTCCAACATGAAAATGAATTTAAGTTTCAGCTGGGGAGTTTGGGGATTTTTGGGGGATTGTTTGTTTTCATTAGTTTACTGCCTGGTTATGAACTCCTACCCAATGAGTGAGCTGCCTAACCTCTACTCTGCCTAGAAACGACAAATATAATAAAGAAAGAAAAAACTGATTGGATAACTGAAGCTGCTATAGCTAGCAGATAGCAGCTAGCCCACTCTGTTGGCCAAAACAAGCGCAGCGCTAGACATCTGTTTGTACTTCACAGTGAAAAACAGGGAAATCTGGTCACCCTAACTTTAATCAAGTGTTGGACATATTGATAAACAGACCTGAGACCAGCAGCATTAAAAACCAGATCTGACCCGATTAGACTGAAACCTCCAGTTTCTAAAGACTCGTGTTCACAAGGTCTGAAGTCTGAAAATAAAAAACATTTCAAGCTGCATTTGGGTCAAATGATCACAAAGTGTCGTGATTACACAAAGAGCTGAGATAGTTCTGAAACTGTGAACACGTATCATCTTATAGACAAGGACTTTAAGAAATGATGTAGAAATGGAGGAAATACTCTCAGACCTCAGAGGGTTTTAATTTGACGAGTTGATCCTATGAAATTCCTGCAGGACGCATCACTTCCTGTTTACCTGTTTCTGTCGTTTTAAAACAACGTGAACTTGAAGGAGTCCTGAGGCCAGACTGCAGCTGCTCCTCCTCCACCAACCAAATCTCTCTGAAAAACAAAATAAAAGCTGTGAGGTGACATCACCGGCCCGACTACTGTATCATCACTGTCGCTGTTTGCCCCCCCCCCCACTCCTTTACATTTTTAAGTGCCCTTTTGACGTGGGACATAAAGACGAGAGATTAGAAGTGGAAAGGAGAAATTTGCAGTTATTTCCTGTTAATATCTTTCCCTTGTTGGGCTCTAATGAGAGGAGTCGCCCCTTCACTTTCAAGAGGGCTTAGCAGCAGTTAGCTGGCTCCGGGCTGCGGGGACAATAATCACATCTTAACTCAGCCTCACACCCCCGAGCCCCCACAATAACTCACACCACTTAATTCCTCCTTTCAGAGCCGGCGATGAAACGCCAGAGGCAGAATTAATAGATGCTAATGGCCGCCTGCAATCAAAGCTGAGCAGGATCCAAATCTGCCAGTAAGGCCTATTAATTAACATGTGGAGGGGGCATGGGGGGGGGTATGTGGGGGGGCGACCGACTGAGGCAGGATGGGGAGGAAAAAGGGGGCTCTGCGGTTCACACGGGCCTCCGCAGGGCAGCCTATTGAAGGTGGAGGCAGGGGGGCTTTGTGGAGCTTCCCGGGCCACAATTAGAGGCTCCTGAATGGGCTGCCATTTGTCCTCCAGGTCCCAAAGCTGCACAGGAAGGACCGAGTCCGGGCAGAGTCCGGGCAGAGTCCGGGCAGAGTCTGGGCAGAGTCCGGGCAGAGTCCGGGCAGAGTCCGGGCAGAGTACGGGCCAAGTACGGGCCGAGTATGGGCCAAGTACGGGCCGAGTATGGGCCAAGTACGGGCCGACTCCAGGCCGTATCGGTGTCTGATGAGAGGTGATGGGGACACAAGTCGTGTGTCTGACTCACCTGTCTGTTACAGAGACACAGGTGTCAGAGAAATGTTCAATAACAACTTTATTTAAATCACAGACGGATGACGAGACAAAGGGTCCCGGGGCCCCCACCTCTCCTACGTAGGAGCAAGAGCCCCAGACCGAGAGACCACGTCGTCTCACGTGAGTTCTTGTCGTTTTGTGATTTTCTTTTGTTGTTTTGTTTCTATTTAGATTTTTATTATTGTGTTTTTCTGTCTATTTGTCGTCACTTTGCATCAGTTTTTATTCATTTTACGTTTTTTGTTAGAAGTAAAATCTGATCATGTTCTTTTGTGTTGAATAAACTATTGATGAACTCAGTTTTTTATTGGAGATGATCAGACGAACCAGTGTGGACTCTGTGTGTGTGTGTGTGTGTGTGTGTGTGTGTGTGTGTGTGTGTGTGTGTGTGTGTGTCTGTCACCCTGAGTGACAGGCCAGTTGACACAGAACAAGACAATTGACCCTGAGGTCAAAGGTCAGAGGACACCTCCCTATCTCATTACCTGACACTCCTGCTGCTGCATGGAACGAGTCAGAAAATAAATCTTCAATTAAACTTCCTGTCTGGAGCCACGCCTCCAAATTCCAGGATATTCCAGGTTTGGTGCTGGAGCTCGTCTTCCTGTTGGATTTCAAAATAAAAAACAAATATAAAACTGACTGTGCTGTTGAAATGTAGCGCAGAGCTGATTTATAAAGTTTGACAAACAGGAAGTAAATTAGAAAAAATTAAAACCTGCTCTGTCCGATTATAAAATAATATATAATATGATTATTAGAGGTTTTATATTATTTGCTCTCGTACATCAAACACTCAGAACAGGTTCATTATTTCCCCAGACGCCAAATTAGAAACCAATTAAACAGCTGACAGGAAGTTTATTGGCAACAGTTTTTTTTTTAAAGAATTTTGACATGTTTTGTATTTGTTGTCATTTTACATCAGTTTTTACTTATTTTTCGTCTCTTTCTAATCCATGTTTCTATCTTCACTTGTTTTCTGTCTCTTTTTGGTCGTTTTGTGTCTGTTTTGGTTGTTTTTGCATCATTTTATGATCATTTTTTACTTGTTTTGTGTGTATTTTTGTCATTTTGCATTTGTTTTTATTCATTTCACATCTCTTTGAAATCCCTGTGCATCTCTTTTGACTTGTTTTGTGTCTGTTTTAGTTGTTTTTGCTTCATTTTATGGTCTGTTTTTACTTTACTGTCATTTTATATTTTTCTCACTTTGTGTCTGTTTTTACTGATTTTACGTCTCTTTTTGTTGAAGTCACTTTGGTTGGAAAATACCAGCTTCTCTTCTGGGCTTTGATCAGCTGGTATCCTCCAGTCTTCATGTGTCATCATCTTCCTCATAACAACATCAATCTCTACATCATCATCATCATTGATTAATTAATCTACTGAATGTGTTTCATGATTAAAAATAACTACAGCAGTAATGACAGTCTCCATGGATACAACACAATAAATGAATTGATTCATTGCAGATGTGTTTGTGTTGAAGATGAATCCTGATTCAAAATCTAAATTTAAGATCTAATCACTGAGCTGCATCATGATTAATAAAGTTTAGTTTAATTACATTCATTTAATAGCAGGTGTAGCTGTAATTCTTACCTCTCTGCACAGAGGGCCCGCATCAGGGGCCAAACTTCCTTCTTGCCCCCAGGAGCCCCAAAGAGTGTCCGAAGTGATGAATCAGCGGTTCTTCATCTTCTCTATGTTCAAACTCACCTTCATCTTCATCCTCTTCATCACTGTCACTCAACATCATCATCACTTTCAGCGTTTCTCATCATCCCTCCCTCACCGTCACCGTCACCGTCACCGTCACCCACTCCCATCAACAAAATGGCTGTTGGAGGGGAAGCTTGTGCGCATGCTCGGCGCACCTCTGGCAGGGAGGGCAGGGCAGGTATCAGTGTGCAGCCCGCTGACTGACACACACTCCCGGCTCGGCTCAGGCTCCAGCATGCGGCGGCAGGAGGCGAGAGGAGACACCGACTGATCAGAGTCCCGCTGCCCCGCCGCTCTCTGCTCTCACCCGGCTGCTGCTCCGAGGATCCTACCGGACACTTTGAGAGGAGTTCGTTTGATTTTGAACCTGCACGAAGCGGAGCGCAGCGCGCGCAGAGACACCGCCCCGGACACAGGTGAGAGGGAACTTCACCCGCCTCCAGGTGCATCGATCGGGATTTGCTCGCGGCTTTTACGCACAACTCTCCGGGAGAGGAATGTCTCTCCGGGGGAAGCTGGGAATCTGAGTCCGAGGAACTGGACTCACTGGACGCCGAGTTGTTCGTATCTTCACCGTGTTCCCGCTCCGCTCAGCTCCAGGTGCTGACGATGTTCCAGCACAGCAACAACAAGAAGTGCTTCACCATAGAGTCTCTGGTCGGGAAGGAGGCGAACGGCCACAGCGGCGGCGGCTCCGGGGACGAGCCCATCCGGCCCACGGCGCTCCGGTTCCCGGAGTCCCTGCACCCGGCCGCCGCCGCCGCTGCCGGGGTCTTCGGCTCCTGCTTCCAGGGCAGCAGCGGGAGGACTTTGTACTCGGCCGGGCCGGACATGGTGCTCCAGGAGCCCGGGACGCACACGCAGAGCTCCGGCGGGCTGCCGCTGCACCCGCTGCAGATCCCCCCGCAGAGCTTCTTCAGCCCACAGCACCGGGACGCGCTCAGCTTCTACCCCTGGGTGCTGCGGAGCCGGTACCTGGGACACCGCTTCCAAGGTGAGCCGGGGGGGAGGGAGGGAGTGTTCCCGCGTTTAATCTGACATTTCTGTCTTCATCAGTTGGTGATTTTCCAGCTCGTTGTCGCGGAGGATTGTGACTCTGGAGATTTGATTTTCTCTCTTTATTTTTCTTCTTTTTATCACGATCAGAATCTGATTATAACTGAAACACCATTTTCATCAAACTGCACTTTGATTTTTAAATGATATTTTCTTCAACATTAGACGATAATAATTCTGTTTTCCTCGTGAACAGTGTCAATAATAATAATTATCTCTGATTGTTAATGAATGACAGTCGTTGTGCTGCAGAGTTTGATTGACAGTTTGCACGTTGACTGAGTTTTGATGATGAATTGATTTATTGGTTTATTATTGGAGAATCTGAGCCTGTGATTTCATGTCAGTTATTTAATGATTTCACTGGTTCATGAAGGTTTTTAGCTGCTGATGAAAGTTCACAGCTGATCACAATAAGAATCATATAATAATATAATAATATGAACATCAGAAGATGATTTCTCATATTTATTCTACATGCTTTTCTTTTTTTTAATTCAAAATATTTTCTCTCATTTCTTCATAATTTAAGATTCTCACATATTCTCAGGAACCCCCCCTCACCCCCCCTTTCTGCACATGCTGCTTTATAGTTTCAAATCTTTTTTTGTATTTATATTATATTTGTTTCATCTGCAGCTGAATGTTCATGTTGAGTTTGAAGCTGCAGCCTGATCGACCTGCTGCAGCTTGTCGCCTCATCATTTCCTATAATATTCCCACTAGTGATAACACAGTGTGGTGTTGTGTTTGAGGCCTCTCTGGCTTCCCGTAATTTTGATTATTAACATTAATAACGACGGAGTTTTACCTCATCTGAGGGTCAATTTCTTTCTTTCCGTTTACTTTAAAACTTCAGACTCAATCACAACTTTCAACGTGAAGCTGCTTTTTACGAGTTTGGACTCAATGTATTTAAAAGGATCGTGAAGGTGTCGCTCAGTGTTTACATTAAAATTAGAAATATTTCCTCTATAATAATTTAAAAAGGTTTTATAGAGTCACTCAGAATGAATCGCCTCAGTCCTGTTCGTGTTTCACATAGAAATCTATTGAAACGTTGTTTAAATCATCACATTGTGGCACCGATGACGTGTGACGCTCGTGTTGAACCTGCAGCAGCTTCAATAGAGAAATTAAATATGAACTTTATTGTCGCGGCTGTTTTAACTGGAGATGATTTTTGTTTCTATGATAATTAAACGCGACAAAGTTCATTTCATTAATTAGAGACTCGGCTGAGATTTTTACTTCACGGGCTTTTATGAAATTATACGAGAAAAAAAACGTTATTATAATTTTAATTATAAAAGTGAAAATTTTCTTTCTCAACATTATTTCTTCTTCGTCTTTTAAAGGAATTTTAAACAAGATTGTGATAATTAAAAACAAAAGCAAAAAACATCTGTTCACATCTGGAAAATCCCTTTAATAAAAATCTATCTTGTAACGTGTTTTTCAGTGTAAAAGTCCCTTGATCAGCTGCTGAGACACGGACTGATCATTTCCTGCTGGATATTATTGTGTTTTAATAAATGGCTGTTCATGCAGCAGGAAGCAGCGGCCCCGGAGGGCCAGCTCTTCATGTGAGGCCCCTGCAGTGACAACAATTCATTTAACGTTATTAAAATGAAGTAAAAATCATTTTAGCTCAAATGTTAAAGAGAAATTTATTTTTACTGTTTTTTTAATAGAAAATTATGATTTAAAAAAAAAAAAGAGAAATTGTCAGAAATTAAAAAAATGTATTTGTGAACATGTGACCCAGAGAGGAATTGATCAAATACTATCATTAAAATAAGTCATATGAAAATAACATAAAACATAAATAATAAAAGGTAATATTAAAAACAAAATTATCATAATAAATTAATAAAAAATCCAAATGTTTGTTCAATAAAATAAAAACAAAATACACAAAAAGAAAATAAAAACCAATAAATGGATCTTGTGAATGAGTTTAATTATAAATTAGTTTGTGCTCCTGAAATCAGAAAATAATTTCACATTAAAGAATTAAAGTTTGATAGAAATAAAACGTGAACCTGAAGTGCTACGGTTCTCTTCCTGTTTCTCACTGCAGCTTCACCATGAAACGTTCAGGATCCTCAGTGAAAGTTGTGATTATCTCGTCACGTAGAGCTGCAACGATCAGCTGATTGATCCGCAGAGAATTCAGCTACTGACGATCGATTAATCGTTTAGTCGTTTGTCAGTTTTAGAGAGCGACTCTTTGTAGCTTTTATATCTTTTATTTCTCTGAGTTTTGACGAGTTGTTGGACACTTGAACGCGTCACTTTGAACTGTGGACACTGTCTGTGTTTTCTGATGAATTATACACAGCTGATCAATCAGGAAAGTGACTGATTCATTGATTACAAATCTCATGGTCAGTTTAACGTCTGAGCTGGAATCCAAACTTTCCTCCATCTAATGACTGAAACGACAAGTTCACACCCAGAGTTAGTCTTTTGTTTTTAGCTGTGATCCGTCACGACCTCTGACCTCTGACCTCTGACCTCTGCTGTCATGTTCCCGGTTCCTTGTGTCGTTGACCTCATCAGCTTCAGTCACAGTTTCACGTGTGTCAGTAACTGAGGATCAATGACTCAACGCTCTGATCTGATTGGTGTTTTCTCGCTGTCAATCAACAACAGTCTGATTCACTCTTCACCTTTTGTTGTTTGTTGTTGTCATCACAATGTAAACAACATTATTCTCATTATTGGTGAATTATTTAGTTAATTAATCGATTTTTTTTTTCAATACAAAGTCAAATTAAAGAGTAAAACTTAATAAACATTAACTTTAAGTTCCGAGTTGTTCATGTAAGTCGAGGAGATTAAAGATCAAAATAAGTTCAGTGAGATGCAAATAAAAGAAAAAGTAAAAATATGTAAATGATGAAAAAATGTATATATAATAAAAAACACATGTAAAAAATAAAATAATAATAAATGACATACAAGGTAATAAACCAATATACACACATGTACACGTTTGATCAATTATTAGTTTTGTCAGTAAATATTCCTAAACCCACAAATAAACCCGTAATAATGTTGTAAAATATTAAAAGTTATTTTCTTAATTGAAATTTTATAATTAGACAGTTTTTATTTCATGTGTTTATGTCTAATATTTGACTTTAATTAACCACATATTTGAATGTTAAGCAGCAGGTTTGTTTATTCAGCACCATTCAGACATTTACATTACACAACTACAACATTATTTAAAAACAAAAACAGATTTGAAAAGATAAAAGTGAAAATATTTGAATAAGTCGTAACATCAGGCGGTGATGAAACATGAAAAAGATGTTGTGATTTTTTGGTGATGATTGAAATGATCTCAGGTGATCAGGAAGCTGGTTGAACAGGTGAGGAGCAGAGAAACTAAAAGCTGCTTCAGCACAATAATTAATAATAAAATAACTCTAAATATGACTTATTGTCGCTGTCCAATCAAATCCATGTATCTCCAATTTCTGGAAGTATTCAGAATAAGATTTTTTAAATGTCTAAATGATTTAAACGTCACTGGATTTTCTCAGTGTCTCTGTTCTGTGAAAACACGACTTCATTTCATTTTATTCAACATTTACATTTTAAAATACGAGTTTTTATTGAACTGAGATCCTGTAAATTAATATATTAATAATATTCAGCTTGTAAAACCTGCTTCATTAGCACTAATAACATCGATTAATTACAACTCTATTAATCTCTATTACAACATTTATCAACAGGTACACACACACACACACACACACACACACACACACACACACACACACACACACACACACACACACACGCTGACTGTTTGGACTGAAAAGATAAAAACTGACTGTTATGAATTTTAATTCATTTTAGTTTCTTTTAAACACTTTTACACAAAGTGGAAATGAGTTTTGAAGTTTGTCATGTGTGTGTGTGTGTGTGTATGTGTGTGTGTGTGTGTGTGTGTCTGTGTGTGTGTGAGGCCTGAACATGAAGTTTAAGGACAAACTTTTAGATTTTAAAGGATTATTCTTCATAAATCTCTAGTTTCATTTCGGACTCAAACTTCATATTATGATTTAATTGATGATGAAACTTTATTTATGCTCTCGTTAGTTCACTGCACCAACACTAAAGACTAATTGATCTTATTTCTCCATGAGCGTGATCAGATGTTTTGACTGAACTTTATTGTTACGATCTGCTTTCCTTTTATTTTTAACCTGTTTAAATAAAGTTCAAAGATAAAGATGAACTGAAGCTGTAGATTGAATCAGTTCCACCTGACGTGAATCAATAATATTCAGATATAATAATCACATTAATTACAGCTTCTGTATAGATTCATATATAGATTGTCACTGTTAATTAGAAGCCAATTATTACTTTCAACATTTATCTACATATTATTTTCTTATAATAATAATAAATAAAAGTGTAATCACAGTTTCTCAGAACTGGTTCAGTCTAAAGCTGCAAAATTAAATGAACTGTCCTATTCGTTATATGTCACCAGGGAACAGGGGATTTGTTTGGGACTATTTTCAGCGGCGGATTAATCCACATCTGGTGCTGTAGTGAGAGAGTGTGTGTGTGTGTGTGTGTGTGTGTGTGTGTGTGTGTGTGTGTGTGTGTGTGTGTGTGTGTGTTTTAATAGTTTCTGGAACAGGAAAAGAAGCCGACGCTTGTTTCCTCTGGAAGATTTACGCTTCAGTGTAAACAGAGTCAGAATTACCTGTTCTTATACTCAGGTGATGCATTACCTCCCTCCTCCTCCTCCTCCTCCTCCTCCTCCTCCTCCTCCTCCTCCT
>NW_019525459.1:109529-110651 GCF_002814215.2 Seriola lalandi dorsalis | reverse complement strand
GGTTTGGTTTGGTCTGGTTTGGTCTGGTCTGGTTTGGTTTGGTCTGGTCTGGTCTGGTTTGGTTTGGTCTGGTCTGGTTTGGTCTGGTCTGGTCTGGTTTGGTTTGGTCTGGTTTGGTTTGGTCTGGTTTGGTCTGGTCTGGTTTGGTCTGGTCTGGTCTGGTTTGGTTTGGTCTGGTCTGGTTTGGTCTGGTCTGGTCTGGTTTGGTCTGGTCTGGTCTGGTTTGGTCTGGTCTGGTTTGGTCTGGTCTGGTCTGGTCTGGTCTGGTTTGGTTTGGTCTGGTCTGGTTTGGTCTGGTCTGGTCTGGTTTGGTTTAGTCTGGTTTGGTCTGGTTCCTCCAGGCTTAACTGAAACTATGTTCAGACCACAGTAAATAAAGATGGACGTCGCTTCAGTGACGTCACCCGCAGGTTTCTGAAGCTCAGAGTGAGCTGCTCCACCGTCACCATCTTGGCAGTGTGTGACTCCGCCCCTCACTCCCAGCTAATCCAAATATGGTCAAAGAGGAGGGGCGTGGGTGGAGCTGAGACTTCGGTGCATGATGGTTTAATAACTGCGGCGAGCAGAGGCTCCCTTTAGCATCGTTAGCACAGCTAGCTGTTTGGGCTTCATGCTCCAAGGCTAACCCAAAGCTAATTAATATGCTGGCTAATTAGCTAGTTAATGAGCTAAGCTAACATGCCAGGTATGGTTAGTGCTGACCACTGGTTTGTTTTCAGAGCTCAGTGTTTCTGCTCCACGACACAGCTCTGGTTGTTGTTGTTGTTGTTGTTGTTGTTGTGGTTGTTGTTGTTGTTGTTGTTGTTGGTCATGTGACTGTTGGACGTGAAGCAGCTGAAGTTTATGACCTGATGGAAAATGATTATTTATCATTCAAACACGTCAAAATGGCCGAACGAGTAAAAGCTTTTGAAGAGACCTTCAAAATAAAAGCATGTAACGTCTCTTTGCAGTAAAGGTGTTCTAGACGACTTTTTACCTCCTGAGTGTGTGTGTGTCATTTACATCTACAGTAACACACACACACACACACACACACACACACACACACATACACATAGACACACACACACACACACACACACTCACACACACACACACACACACACACACATACACATA
>NW_019525459.1:108103-109509 GCF_002814215.2 Seriola lalandi dorsalis | reverse complement strand
AGATTTACGCTTCAGTGTAAACAGAGTCAGAATTACCTGTTCTTATACTCAGGTGATGCATTACCTCCCTCCTCCTCCTCCTCCTCCTCCTCCTCCTCCTCCTCCTCCTCACAGACTCATTTTTATTCATTACCTGGAAGCGGCTGTCGGCCTCTCTTCACCTCGGCCTCCTGTTGCTGGATGTTTGAGGATCAGGTGTAACCAGAGAGTCCTCCAGGTTCAGGTGTAGATCTGAGGGTCTCTACCTGAGGTCCAGGGACAGGTACAAGTCCCCGAGGACGCCCTGTTTCCAAATAAGGAAGTCACATGGTCGTTATCAGCCAATCTTAATTATTTAAGAAAACATTAACGATTTATAGATTCGAACATTTACAGGACAAACTTCCGCAGGTTCGTCCTTCTTTAAATGATCTTTATTAACAACGAAACTGCGACAGGAAATACGTTCTGTATGAAATAAAACTGTGACCGAATGTTTCCAATCAACATAACGAGGAAACGTTTATTTATTCAGCCGACGAGCAACAAACACGTTGATACTGAACGTCTCAGAAAAATGTTCGTTCGTAAGTCGTTTAAAAACAGTTTGAGCTGAAAGTTCGTCACAGACGATTTAAAGAAATAACATCAAGTGACTTTGTTTACAGAAACATTTAAACAAACAAACAAAAACAACTAAACAACAACGAGCAAATATATAATTATTAACATGACAACTCTGATGTGAACCTGGTGATGAAGACGTGGAGCTGGACCCAACACAGACGCTCTGGTCTGGTTTGGTCTGGTTTGGTCTGGTCTGGTCTGGTTTGGTCTGGTCTGGTTTGGTTTGGTCTGGTTTGGTTTTGTCTGGTCTGGTTTGGTTTTGTCTGGTCTGGTTTGGTTTGGTCTGGTTTGGTTTGGTCTGGTTTGGTCTGGTCTGGTCTGGTTTGGTCTGGTCTGGTTTGGTCTGGTCTGGTCTGGTTTGGTCTGGTCTGGTTTGGTTTGGTCTGGTTTGGTTTTGTCTGGTCTGGTTTGGTTTGGTCTGGTTTGGTCTGGTCTGGTTTGGTTTGGTCTGGTCTGGTCTGGTTTGGTTTGGTCTGGTTTGGTCTGGTCTGGTCTGGTTTGGTTTGGTCTGGTTTGGTCTGGTTCCTCCAGGCTTAACTGAAACTATGTTCAGACCACAGTAAATAAAGATGGACGTCGCTTCAGTGACGTCACCCGCAGGTTTCTGAAGCTCAGAGTGAGCTGCTCCACCGTCACCATCTTGGCAGTGTGTGACTCCGCCCCTCACTCCCAGCTAATCCAAATATGGTCAAAGAGGAGGGGCGTGGGTGGAGCTGAGACTTCGGTGCATGATGGTTTAATAACTGCGGCGAGCAGAGGCTCCCTTTAGCATCGTTAGCACAGCTAGCTGTTTGGGCTTC
>NW_019525459.1:106918-108083 GCF_002814215.2 Seriola lalandi dorsalis | reverse complement strand
TCCTCCTCCTCTTCCTCATCAGCAGCAGCAGCAGCTGAGTCTGTAAAGGGTTAAAAGCTTCAGAGTAAAGGTCGGTTCCTCTGCTGCAGAACATCAGACGTTCTCATCAGAACAGAGTTTGTCTGAATCTCAGGAACCTTTTGACAAAAGAACAAATACATGATGTAGGTTTGTCTGGATCTTTAAAAACCCGTGACCCTGATCAACTCGTCAAAATGTTTGTGTCCAAAGGTTTAAATAACAGGAAGTGATTCATGTTTCACTGACATTAACTGTCACAATAAAGTATAAATGAATAAGTGATGAAGTGAACTTCTCAAACGCCGGAGACGTCCGTGTGAAATGAGACAAGATGAACCTTTTTTAATTAAGCTGAAGTGATCAAATGACTTAATAAATCAATATGTGATCAGTGAAATCACTCCAACACGACATGAAAATCAAATCATATTAAAAACACGAGAGAGATTCAGTTTCACCTGATTCACAAACACCAGGACAGATGTTGTGATGAGTCATCAATGGTCATTTGATGATGAGCGACGCCTCATTTACGATCTGGACGTTGAACTTCTCATATTTATATTGTGATGAATCGTTCAGCGCCGTCAGTTTCTATATCACTGTGTTTCACAGAGTAAAACTGTGACTCACAGACGTGAGTCTTTATATTTTATTAAAGTGGAGTGACTTCAGTAACGTCAGCAGCCGGTCGTTACAGCAGAAGCTGCTGCGACGTAATGAAAGGAAAAGTTACTTTAGGCTTTAAAGACCCGATGAGCGTCTGACGAGCAGGAAACCAGTGAGTCAGAGAAACGTCGGAGAGTCGAGGCGAAGACGAGAGTTCACACGTTTCAGCTCCTGCAGACGCCGAGGAGTCGCCAGCGTTTCGTCCTGTCACCAGGTCGTTCCGTGTTCCTTCGCCTCCTGCGCCGATCTCTCAGATATCAAGACATTTTAATGCTGAGTTCACTTCACACCTCAGCAGACTCTGACCTCTGACCTCTGACCTCTGTGTAAACTCCCGTGTTGTTACATTAAAGCGTCGTCTCGGGTTATTTGACACTCAACAGAAACCAACCGTCACATTTGCAAACCGAGGCGTGCGTCAGTCCGGCCTCACCACGCCCACTTTGCATATGAATACGACTTTATAGACGCTAAC
>NW_019525459.1:105210-106033 GCF_002814215.2 Seriola lalandi dorsalis | reverse complement strand
AAAATCATCACAAATCATCAGATGTTTTTAACAAATTTCACTGGAGGAGAGGATGTATATATGTGATAATAATATATTCCCTTATAGGGACATATATGTCATATATTATATTCCTGTACGAGTTGATGCAGCAGCGACACGATGCTGAGTCAGTCTCACACACACACACACACACACACACACACACATATCATCCGTCAGTCTTTGTCTGTTACTCAGACTGTTGACGTGTTTTAACAGTGAGCTGCTGTTCGTCTGAGGACGGCTTCACTTTTACTCACTACGTCAGTATGAAGATTAAAATAAAATGTGTGTAAATGTAAATAAATAAACTTTTTTTTAGAATGTGAGACTGTTGACTGTTTGAAAACAGACCTTTAATTTGAAAGTGAGGAGACACACACACACACACACACACACACACACACAGGAGAAAGACACCCACAGAGATACACAACAACCCTGAACCACACAGCCATGTTGTTTGTTGTGGTTTTGTGTCTCTTTCTGGGATTTTTTCCAGGTGAGGATCAGCGGCCCCTTGTCTCTAGTCTCTAACTTTTATTTATTTATTTAGTATATTTTTTTGGGCTTTTTATGCCTTTATTGGACAGGATAGTGGAGAGAGACAGGAAACGGGGAGGCAGAGAGGGGGAATGACATGCAGCGAAAGGCCGTCCGATGCCCCAACCTTTTATCTATTTTTATTAAATCTTTTTCCGTGAACCTGTTGACCATGTCTCATGTCAGAGTCAGATCTGTTCTTCATTCAGATTTATTAACCTGTGTGTGTGTGTGTGTGTGTGTGTGTGTGTGTGTGTGT
>NW_019525459.1:104244-105160 GCF_002814215.2 Seriola lalandi dorsalis | reverse complement strand
TGAAAAATTTACGTGCGATTTCAATAAACGGTCAGAAATATGGAGCAGATGTGGAATGTGGGTTCGGAGCGAAAGCGGCGACACAAAGAAACACAACGTACGGGATTTGGTGAACGCCACGTCGACACGTCTGGTAAACAAATGAGCTTCAGTTTGTTTCAGCTGCGAGAACAAATCAAATCAGCAGAACCACAGAGGAGAAACACGTGTTCAGCCTCTATGTGAAGATTTCAGCAGGAAAATTTCAACTTTAAAATCAAAATATCTTCATATTTAAATTATTGACGCTTTAACCTTCAAGACGTTTTTAACTCGTGTTTTTTATGATGTTTTACATTTTATTTGTGCAGATTCTCGTCAGATTAATGTCGTGGAGCAACAGATGTAAAAACTCCTGTGACTAATTAATATAATGAAACTTTATCGACAGTGAACCATGTTTGTGTAGAGGTTATGTTTGGCTCCAGCTCAAGTTCATCCTTCACCCAAATATAATATGTGTACATATATTGAATTATACATTTATATATGTATATATTATATACATATATGAAATAAACATTTTTATCTTATATCTTACATGTAAAAATGAAAACTATCCATCCCAAAGCCTGTGAAAGAAGAAATGAATAGAAAAATATATAAACATATAGAGTTTTTATGTTGTTTTAATTAAATATATAACCTTAACACATGATTGATTTTTACATAGAAAATGTGTGTGTTCTATTTAAAATCATCACAAATCATCAGATGTTTTTAACAAATTTCACTGGAGGAGAGGATGTATATATGTGATAATAATATATTCCCTTATAGGGACATATATGTCATATATTATATTCCTGTACGAGTTGATGCAGCAGCGACACGATGCTGAGTCAGTCTCACACACACACACACACACACACACACA
>NW_019525459.1:103093-104022 GCF_002814215.2 Seriola lalandi dorsalis | reverse complement strand
TTATGCCTTTATTGGACAGTATAGTGGAGAGAGACAGGAAACGGGGAGGCAGAGAGGGGGAATGACATGCAGCGAAAGGCCGTCCGATGCGGGATTCGAACCGGGGCCGACTGCAGCGAGGACTGTGGCCTCTACACATGTGGCGCCTGCTTAGACCACTACGCTACACGACGCCCCAACCTTTTATCTATTTTTATTAAATCTTTTTCCGTGAACCTGTTGACCATGTTTCATGTCAGTCAGATCTGTTCTTCATTCAGATTTATTAACCTGTGTGTGTGTGTGTGTGTGTGTGTGTGTGTGTGTGTGTTCAGGGGAGGACAGCAGTCCGGAGAACCTGCTGCTTCACGGCCCGTTCTCCAGGAAACCCAAACGGATCCGGACGGCGTTCTCTCCGTCTCAGCTGCTGCGTCTGGAACGAGCCTTCGAGAAGAATCACTACGTGGTCGGAGCCGAGAGGAAGCAGCTGGCCAGCGGGTTGTGTCTGACCGAGACGCAGGTAGGCATGATGGGAAACAGGGAGAGGAGGGGGGCATGATGGGAAATGGAGCCTTTACAGGAGTTTATTTTTCTTTTATGAAAACGAAACGTAAAAAAATTTCCACTTCAAAATAACAAGAACAACAAACAGGATTCGTCAGTGATGAATAAATGAGTGAATGAAAACATGAGGTGATGAATATAAACTTAATTTCTGAATGACACATGAATGGATGAAAAAGGAAAGCTGGGATTTGAACCTCACACCCTGAAGGTGTCGCTGCCTTGCTCAGTGACCGACGGCAGCTCGTCGTCATGGTTTCCAGTCAGACTCCTGGTCTCTGATCAGTTTTCTGAGCGCTTCGTGTCTGAGGATGAAACCAGGTCAGATCTGACGTCACGCTGCGTTTCAGATGCTGCTGATGATCCAGATCAGAGGAATGTTTGGG
>NW_019525459.1:88075-102986 GCF_002814215.2 Seriola lalandi dorsalis | reverse complement strand
GAGGGGGGGTGAGTCGAGAGTGGATGGTTAGTCAGCGCCCCCCGCCTTTTCTCAGCAGTGATTGACAGCGAGATGAGCCCTGACGCCAGAGGAACGACGTGAATCATCCACAATTATTTATGAGCTAATTTGATTTCACAACAGAGGACAGGAAGAAGGAGACAGAGAGAGTAATCAATCAATCAGAGATCGATCAATCACTGTCATCGGCAGACACAGTCACATGTGGAGCGGCTGTGATGATGGAGCGATCTGTTACAGACCTGAGACCCGCCTCCACGTTCACCGAGGATCGTCTGGATTTAATCTTGTGTGTTCATGTTCCTTCTGTTGTCTGTCGTCTTATTAGCACCTGAAGTGTGACCTAAAGTAACCTCAGCAGAGCTTTACACAGCTGCAACCTGAGCAGGTGGAGTCAGACCTGCAAACACCTGAGACTGTGTGTGTGTGTGTGTGTGTGTGTGTGTGTGTGTGTGTGTTACTGTAGCTGTAAATGACACACACACTCAGGAGGTAAAAAGTCATCTAGAACACCTTTTCTGCAAAGTGACGTTACATGCTTTTATTTTGAAGGTCTCTGTCTGATGACACTGTGAAGGCAGCTTTTACTGTGTGTGTGTGTGTGTGTGTGTGTGTGTGTGTGTGTGTGTGTAAAAAGTGAAATATAAATAAAAAGCAGTCCAGACACAGTCCTGGTTGTTGGTATTCGTCGTCATGTAACTGCGATCAGTCACTGTCAGTGATTTATTCAACAAACTGGGACAAGTTTTCTAGTTTTTAATCTTTAGTCTCTTTACGAATGAAGCTCGTAAACGAGTTTGATCTGTGGACAGGAGTCAAACCACCTCATGTTTCTGAGATAACGCCGTCAGAGTGACGTCAGTGTCGTCACGGACAGGAGCTGGTATTAAAGCGTCACCTCGGTTCCTGGTTCACGCCGACAGATTGTGCAACACGAGCTCTGAGTCAGCGCGGCGACTTCTCCGGGACGAGTCCTGACAGTCCTGCAGCTCACGTTCATGTTAAAGACCTGAAATCACAGAGACGCTCTCACACATTTATTATTGTGACTGACAGACGCAGGAGGCGGAGCTGCAGCCGTCGTGGTTCTAGCTAAGATTATGAAACATGAGGCTCCGGGTAACTGCTGAGGAAGATCATGTCATTCAATCTAAAGCTCCAGAGCAAGTACTAAACGTGGCGGGATTGTTTCGTCGCCTGCTGAAAGTGGAGGGTGACAGAAGGTTTTTCAGCCCTGAGTCTTGTCTGTAAGGGTAAAAGTGTAAAAGTGTATTGTGCAAATCATTAGTGGAAATTATTTAATTACATCTCCTGAAGTAAAGTACAAGTGTTTCCATTTTCTGCCTCTTCTTTTGTAGAAACAGATAAAGAGGCCGACAGTTCGTCAGCTCAGTCGAAGCAGTGTGTGTTTTTGTTTAATCAGATCTCACCTGTGCCGTCTCTCCGTCCAGGTGAAGGTGTGGTTTCAGAACCGCCGGACGAAGCACAAGCGCCAGAAGCTGGAGGAGGAGTCTCCTGAAGCTCAGCAGAAGAGGAAGGGCAGTCAACATGTCAGCCGCTGGAGGGCGGCCACGCAGCAGGGCGCCGGGGAGGACGTGGACGTCATCAGCGAGGACTAGACTGCAGCACGCACACACACACACACACTCACACACACACACACACACACACACACAGTCAAACACACACACACACACACCTCCATAAAGTCGTATCGGCTGAAGTATCACACAAACAACCTGAAGGACTTTAAAGGTGCGTTCAGGCGCTGCTCCTCCTCTGTAAGGCTCAGACTCTGTGAACAGGACAGGCTAACGCGGCTATCGCGGCTAACGTGGCTACGTGGCTACGTGGCTAATGATGAACTGCAGCTCAGTGTTTAAACTCAGGTTGATGAGTTTGTCGTCGTAAAGATTTTCCAAATTTTTTGCAGCAGATTTGTAGTAACTCACTTTTAATGTGTTTAATGTGTGTATTTAAAAAAAAAAAAAAGATGAAAAACTGGAACATAAAAAAAAAAAACAGAAGCAGCTTCATGAAAACAGGTCACTGAGGTCACTGAGGTCACAGAGGTCACAGAGGACGCTGTTCAACAGGAAACAATCAAACAAGAAAAAAGAAACTGAACGCCATGAGGCTAACGCTAGCTCAGTGTGAAGCTACAGAGTTCGAGCTGTGACGAATCTGTGAATGAAGATTAATGAACGTGTAGATTCATGAACTTAAAGCTCCATAATTTCTTCTTCTTCTGTGTTTTATTTGAAGTGTTGATCCATCAGAAGATATAAACTAAAACCAAATCCTGCAAGGTTTGGATGGTGGGTCCAGGTGGGCGGGGCTTGGTGACTGCTTTGTTGTGACATCACAAAGTTCCAGAAGTCCTGACGGCTGGTTTTAAGGCTCAGTTTCTGAATACAGGCTGTGTGCATTTCTCTGTGGACTGAGGCTTTGATACTTTCACAGTATTAATATAGAAGCTAGAGCTGATCTATAATCACACTACACATGGACACAGACCTTTACACTGGAGGAGCTTTAAATCTACTGATTTTAAACGTCGTGGTCCGAGGCTCCGTCACTGTTTTCATTTGTCTGAAAAAATAGACGTAAACTTTTACAGGTTAGAAGAGACTCAGTGAGATCAGATCAGTCGTTTCACTGAATCACAAATCGGCAAGAAGTCAAGTGTATTATACACGCCGTTTAAAATCTGAATACAAGCAGCGTGTAAATGACTTAGATAAGTTCCTGCACATTCAGACACACACAGCGTCGTCTGTGAGACTCCAACAGTCTGATGCTCGTCACGATTTGTCATAAACATCTGGAGGAAACAGATTTCAAACCTGATGTCTGAATGAAATCAGTTAAAACCTAAAGTTCACAAACTTCCATTCACAGTTCGATCACAGCTTCAGTTTCTTTTCTGCTTCATCACAAACTCACTGTTTCACTCAGAGATGCAATAATCTGTCGACGTGTCCTGATGAATTGGTACAAAAATCTGTAAATGTCAAACATTTCCTCTTAATGTCAAACACTGAGACTGTCAGATCCAATCATTCAAACTCATACACTTTATTATTTTATGAGTTTGTTAGATCCAGATCCACCTTCTACAGAGATTTATGACACACACACACACACACACACACACACACACACACACACACACACACACACACACGGACAGCTCACCTCTCCGAGCAATGGTGGTGTCCCTGAAGGCCTCAGCAGGAAGTCAAAAAGACAACTTCTGTTATGGACAAGATGACGACGGGAAAAAACTCTGATCAGCCACGAGGGCGGAGCTTAAAACACAACCCGACTTCCTGTTGGAGTCGGACTGAAGAGGAGATCTGACGCTTCTGAGAGGCCAAAATCAAACCCGGCGGTCACAGCTGGTGACTGAACGCTCGACGGCCGAATTCGGTGCCAAACAAAAACCAGTGTCCTGAAATAAAGAGGAGAAGCTGCTCGGCTGCAGGTTTCTGAGCGTCTGTCTGCAACAGACGGAGACCGGCGAACAGGAAGTCTGCTGAACCCACAAACATGTCTGACGGAGGAAAACAAGGCTCCTCCAACAGGAAGGACGGAGAAACAGGAGGGAGGGAGTGGAGAGGTAGAACATCCTGAACTCAGATACAAGTTTTCTCCTTGGAGGAAGTTTTTTTGCGACTTCATCTGCGTCAGAAAAATCAGCTAAACTAAATTAAAACCCTCAGTCTGTGATGTTCGTACAAAAACCTTCTTTCTGCAGAAAGACGACTGAATTTCCCCGTCAATCAGAACGTCCTGGAAGAGCAGCCTCCGCTAACATCCGCACCTCACTGTGTTTCATTCATGTTTTCATTTCCTGTCCAACATGAATTCATGTTCAATCTCAACCTCATCGCTTTTGTTTTTTTTTTGTTTTTATCTTAAACTTCAAATCTACAAACTTAAAGACAATTCTGAATTTTATAGAAAAATAAAGTAGTAAGAACAAACACGACATAAGAGACATTTACACAGAGACAACAAAGAAACTAAACAACAACAAACAGTAAAATACATTAAACAGAGTAAATAATGAATTAACTATTCAAAAATAATTAAATGAAGTGAAAATAAAAACGTACATATTATTCAATAGTGAGGTCATTTTTTATCATCAATTAGATTTCATTCATTTCAGGGACTTAGTACATAGTTTTAATTCATTATAATAACGTGAAGATGGGGGGGGGGTGTTGAATGAAAACACTGTCGGAGCCGATGCAGCAGATTTGATCATAAATTCACCTTCGTTCAAATATTATTTAATTTAAAATATCACAGAAAAGCAGGTATTCAGGAGAAACTGAGGCGGTAAACGACGTGTCTCTGTTCACACATAAATATTCTGTTCACAACACAAGAATGATTTCATTTTACATTGAAAAGCATTCTGGGAAACGTAGGAACATCACAGACTGATGACATCATCGAACAGCTGGAGTTTAATTTGTGCTTTTAAGGTGAAACGCTTCACTTCCTGTTGGAGGAGCCTGTGATCCTCTCTTGTGCGGCAGAGCAGGAAGCAGCTGATCCTGGAGCAGTTTGGACCAGTTTCACTTTTCAGTCTTCTGGTAGTTTTTTGTCTTTTTTTGGAAACAAGCAAACAAAAAAACAAATGTAGGTATTTATGTCAAATGGATTTGAAAGTATTCTATGCATCTGATGTGTAAATAAGGATAATAATAATAATAATAATGTGTGGACTGTCTGTTTGTTTCTCACTGCATCAGATCATCTGATCCTTCTGTTTGTTTCTTCTTCCTGGACAGATTTACCTCATCATCTCCTTATGTAGCACTTCCTCTTCTTCTTCTTCTTCCTATTCTTCTTCTTCTTCTTCTTCTTCTCCTTCTTCTTCTTCTTCTTAGTCAGATCTATTTTTTCATCATTTTAGGATCGAATGCACTAACTGTACAACTCGTTTCCTCTGAGAAAGGGAAAGAATACGACAGAAGCTTTGTACTTCCTGTGTTCACATTTGGAAAAAAATATAAATAAAATGCAATAAAATAAAAAGTTTTCTTCATGTGTTGAAAATCTGAAAGAACAAAAATTATTATTGCTCTTGATAATGTTTTTGTTTGTTTGTTTGTTTGTTTTCCTGAATCTCAGATTGTAAAATCCTCTGGGACATTTGTGGTTTTAGGTTAAATAAGACTGACAAGATTAAAACAGAAAATGTTTAATTTGGACTAAATGTCATTTTTAATTTAATTTGCTTTTAAATCTAAAGAAGAAATGACTAAAAATACAATTTTATTTGTTTTTTGACATAAAAGGAAAACCTGGTTTATTATTATTATTATTATGAGTCTATTATTACATTTTAAAACATGTTTCTTTTATTTAAAAACAATATTTTATTTATATTAAATTATTAGCCTAATGAAATCGGAATTGAATTAACTGAAATAATATAATAATAATAAAAATAACGATAATGATAATGATAATAATAATAATGATAATGATAAAAGTAATAATAATGGTAACTTATAATTAATAATAATTTCAGTTTTATTATTTTAAAGTCTTTAAAGAACACAGAGGGGACGGTGTTGGCGGGAGTTCACTGCTGGTCACGTCTCTGCCCTTCAAAATAAAAGTAAAGACTAAAAAAACCTCTTAGGATCCCCCGCAGGATGAAGCTGATCCCCGGCTGCTGCTGCGGCTCAGTCCCGGTGTCCCGCTCCTCCCGCCGCGGACTGAGGCCTCTGCCCGCCCCGCGACTCTCTGCACGATCCGAACATGTGGATGTACATGATTATACATACATGTGTATTTCTACATGTATGTCTACACAGTGGAGAATCGGGACCGGGTTTTTATTTCACAGTAAAATATTCCTTCTCTGTCGTAACGTCCATGTTTCACGTTCATCATGAGATAACGTGAAAAACATGAAACATCTTTAACTGACGAGAAACTTCACGGTGAAGATCTGAACGCTCAACTGAGCCAAACGACCAGAAACGACGTTTTACACCCGACGAGCAGCATGTTTAATTGCAGGGATTTAATAGAAACATTTAAATCATTTTATGTGATTAATCTATAACATTTAACGTTTTGTCACAGCCGATCTGTCCTGCAGAGAAACAGTTTTATTAAGATGCTCCTGACGCATGAAGCTGTTCACAACAGGCTTTTAGTTCTACATTTATAATATTATATACGAAAGTGCGTCTCAGTGGATCCAGGTAAAAACTTTGAAGCCACGTGCAGCTTCTCTTCATATCTAATGTCACTGTGAGGAAATTAAAAGGGCAGAGGCGCTGCTGATGAATTATAAGATCATCATGAACAGATCAGCACAAAAAAAGTCTATTTATTTCAGTTATGTGTGAAAATAAAAATGAATTAAAAATATTTACAAAGGAGCAGTCAGTTTAATTATACACTGTAAATCTGAACAAATAATTATGATGTTGAATAATTAGGAAAATCACTGGATTGATACAAGTTGAGCATGAAGTTGAATCAACGCTTTGTTACAATTATCAGCTGCTGAGGTTTAAGCAGAGTCACTGATTATTGATAATTACTCAAACTGAGTCATAATTAACTCAGTTTGAATCAAAATAACATGAATGCAATAATGAGTTGACTTTACCCAGCATGCACTTGGCAGAGGACCAGGACCATGTGTTAGTTTTATTATTATTATTATATCACTGATGGTTATTATGAGTCCTGTGCAGCTTGTTTTAAACCCAGACATTACTATTTGTTTCTGTTGATAAGACTCTTAAAGATAAAACTGAGTTTATTGTGTCTAAATAACCAGATTTCAGTTTAGTTTCAATAATAAAAATAACACTAAAAACAAGGGTATTTAACTGTGGGTAAATGACCATAAACGAGTGTGTTGGTGTTTTACTGAATTAATAAAAGCTGAGAGGTGAACAGGTAAGCTACAGGTGAATCATGACTGTAGTTGGTGTGATACACTCATAAAGTCGTAAATGTACCATCACAGGAATAAACAGAAACCTTCCACATTAAAGTACTGATGAGCACAGACTGACTGTGTGAACACATTAAAGCTGCGTCCTCCCCCTCCAGTAGCCGCTACCTGCCTGTATGTTGGTGTTGTTGCCATGGAAACGTCTCAGTATATTCTCACTGGGAGGCTGAACTGAAATAACAGATGGTGGAATGCATGTAGGTGCACGACCAGCAGAAACAAATTATCACGTCTTTTTTATCTCCTGTGTGCAGCGACTGTTTAAAAGTGACGGACGTGGGGTGGGGGGGTCCAGGTGAACCAAGGCAAGTATCATCAAACACAGTGTAAGAGAGAGTGGACAGATTAAAAGACCAAAGGGGGTGTGAGGTTTGAGGTTCTCAAACCTTAATATAATATGATGTTTTATGGGGTCGGACAGTGGAGCAGTGGTTAGAATTGCTGCCTCACAATTTAAAGGTTCAAAGTTTAAACCCTGGGCCTTACTATACTATGAATTTTTATGCCCTACTATAAATTGACTTTATTTTTCCTTACCTATTACCTTATCTTTCCTATGACATTTTATGCCTATGGCTTTATTTGTCCTTACTATACTATGACTTCTTTTTACTCCTCCTTAATCCCATAATCCAAAGACATGCACATAAGGTTAATTGGCGACTCGAATGCTTTACAATACTATGAGTTTTTTATGCCTTATTATATTACGACTTTTTTTTTTGTCTTACTATACTATGACTTTTTATACCTTATTATACAATGATGTTTTTATGTCTTATTATGACTTTTTTTGTCTTATTATACTATGACTTTTTATGCCGAACTATGACTTTTTTGTCTAGCTATACTATGACTTTTTATGTCTTACTATACTATGACTTTTTATGCCTTATTATACTATGATGTTTTTATGTCTTGCTATGACTTTTTTGTCTTACTATACTGTGACATTTTTGTCCTACTAAACTATGACGTTTTTTGCCTTACTATACTATGACTTTTTTATGCCTTACTATACTATGATGTTTTTTTACCTTTCTATACTATGATGTTTTATGCCTTACTATACTATGATGCTTTTATGTCTTATTATGACTTTTTTTGTCTTACTATACTATGATGTTTTTGTCCCACTAAACTACGACTTTTTTTGCTTTACTATACTATCACTTTTTTGACTTACTAAACTATGATGTTTTTTTGCCGAACTATGACTTGTTTGTCTTACTATACTATGACTTTTTTTGCCTCACTATACTATGACTTTTTATGCCTTATTATACTAACTTTTTTGTCTTACTATAGTATGACTTTTTTTGTCTTACTATAATATGACTTTTTTTGTCTTACTATAATATGACTTTTTTTGTCTTACTATACTATGACTTTTTATGCCTTATTATACTAACTTTTTTGTCTTACTATAGTATGACTTTTTTTGTCTTACTATAATATGACTTTTTTTGTCTTACTATAATATGACTTTTTTTGTCTTACTATAATATGACTTTTTTTGGCTTACTATACTATGACTTTTTTTGCCTTACTATAATATGACTTTTTTTGTCTTACTATAATATGACTTTTTTTGTCTTACTATAATATGACTTTTTTTTGTCTTACTATACTATGACTTTTTTTGCCTCACTATACTATGACTTTTTTTGTCTTACTATACTATGACTTTTTTTGTCATGCTACAATATGACTTTTTTATGCCATACTATACTATGACTTATTTGTCTTACTATAATATGACTTTTTTTGTCTCAATATACTATGACTTTTTTTGTCTTACTATACTATGACTTTTTTTATGCCTTACTATACTATGACTTTTTATGCAGATCTATGACTTTTTTTATCTTACTATATAATGACTTTTTTATACCTTATTATACTACGACTTTTTTGTCTTACTATACTATGACTTTTTTATGCCTTACTGTACTATGACTTTTTAATTTTCACTACGACTTTTTTGTCTTACTATACTATGACTTTTTTATGCCTTACTGTACTATGACTTTTTAATTTTCACTACGACTTTTTTGTCTTACTATACTATGACTTTTTTATGCCTTACTATACTATGACTTTTTATGTCTTACTATACTATGACTTTTTATGCAGATCTATGACTTTTTTTTATCCTATTCTATTATGACTTTTTTATACCTTATTATACTATGACTTTTTTATGCCTTACTATACTATGTCTTTTTATGCCTTACTATACTATGACTTTTTTTGTCTTACTATACCATAACTTTTTTGCCTTACTATACTATGCCTTTTTTGTCTTACTATACTATGACTTTTTTATGCCTTATTATACTATGACTTTTTTATGCCTTACTATACTATGACTTTTTTTGTCTTACTATACCATAACTTTTTTGCCTTACTATACTATGACTTTTTATGCAGATCTATGACTTTTTTCATCTTACTATAGTATGACTTTTTTATACCTTATTATACGATGACTTTTTATGCCCTACTATACTGTCTTTTTTATGCCTTACTATACTATGACTTTTTTGTCTTACTATACTATGACTTTTTTATGCCTCACTATACTGACTTTTTAATTTTCACTATGACGTTTTTTTGTCTTACTATACTATGACTTTTTTTGTCTTACTATACTATGACTTTTTTATGCCATACTATAGTATGACTTATTTGTCTTACTATAATATGACTTTTTTTGTCTTACTATACTATGACTTTTTTATGCCTTACTATACTATGACTTTTTATGTCTCACGATGACTTTTTGTCTTACTAAACTATGATTTTTTTTGCCTTACTATACTATGACTTTTTTATGCCTTACTGTACTATAACTTTTTTGCCTTACTAAACTATGACTTTTTTATGCCTTACTATACTATGACTTTTTTGTCTTACTATACTATGACTTTTTTATGCCTTACTATACTATGACTTTTTATGCCTTACTATACTATGACTTTTTTATGCCTTACTATACTATGACTTTTTTTTGTCTTACTATACTATGACTTTTTATACCTTATTATACAATGATGTTTTTATGTCTTATTATGACTTTTTTTGTCTTATTATACTATGACTTTTTATGCCGAACTATGACTTTTTTGTCTTACTATACTATGACTTTTTATGTCTTACTATACTATGACTTTTTATGCCTTATTATACTATGATGTTTTTATGTCTTGCTATGACTTTTTTGTCTTACTATACTGTGACATTTTTGTCCTACTAAACTATGACGTTTTTTGCCTTACTATACTATGACTTTTTTATGCCTTACTATACTATGATGTTTTTTTACCTTTCTATACTATGATGTTTTATGCCTTACTATACTATGATGCTTTTATGTCTTATTATGACTTTTTTGTCTTACTATACTATGACTTTTTTTGCCTTACTATACTATGATGTTTTTGTCTTACTAAACTACGACTTTTTTTGCTTTACTATACTATCACTTTTTTGACTTACTAAACTATGATATTTTTTGCCGAACTATGACTTGTTTGTCTTACTATACTATGAGTTTTTATGTCTTACTATACTATGACTTTTTATGCCTTATTATACTATAACTTTTTTGTCTTACTATAGTATGACTTTTTATGCAGATCTATGACTTTTTTTTTATCTTACTATATTATGACTTTTTTATACCTTATTATACTATGATTTTTTGTCTTACTATACTATGACTTTTTATGCCTTACTATACTATGATGTTTTTTTACCTTTCTATACTATGATGTTTTATGCCTTATTATGACTTTTTTTGTCTCACTATACTATGACTTTTTTTGCTTTACTATACTATCACTTTTTTGTCTTACTATACTATGACTTTTTATGTCTTACTATACTATGACTTTTTATGTCTTACTATAATATGACTTTTTTTGTCTTACTGTACTATGACGTTTTTTGCCTTACTATACTATGACTTTTTTTGTCTTACTATAATATGACTTTTTTTGGCTTACTGTACTATGACTTTTTTTGCCTTACTATACTATGACTTTTTTTGCCTCACTATACTATGACTTTTTATGCCTTACTATACTATGACTTTTTTGTCTTACTATACTATGACTTTTTTTGTCATGCTACAATATGACTTTTTTATGCCATACTATACTATGACTTATTCGTCTTACTATAATATGACCTTATTATACTACGACTTTTTTGTCTTACTATACTATGACTTTTTTATGCCTTACTGTACTATGACTTTTTAATTTTCACTATGACTTTTTTGTCTTACTATACTATGATTTTTTTATGCCTTACTATACTATGACTTTTTTTGCCTTACTATACTATGACTTTTTTTGCCTTACTATACTATGACTTTTTATGTCTTACTATATTATGACTTTTTATGCAGATCTATGACTTTTTTTATCTTATTCTATTATGACTTTTTTATACCTTATTATACTATGACTTTTTTATGCCTTACTATACTATGTCTTTTTATGCCTTACTATACTATGCCTTTTTTGTCTTACTATACTATGACGCTTTTTTGCCTTACTATATTATGACTTTTTTATGCCTTACTATACTATGACTTTTTATGCCTTACTATACTATGACTTTTTTATGCCTTACTATACTATGACTTTTTTATGCCTTACTATACTATGACTTTTTTATGCCTTACTATACTATGACTTTTTATGCCTTACTATACTATAACTTTTTTGCCTTACTAAACTATGACTTTTTTATGCCTTACTATACTATGACTTTTTTGTCTTACTATACTATGACTTTTTATGTATCACGATGACTTTTTTGTCTTACTAAACTATGATGTTTTTTTGCCTTACTATATTATGACCTTTTAATTTTCACTATGACTTTTTTGTCTTACTATACTATGACTTTTTTATGCCTTACTATACTATGCCTTTTTTTGTCTTTCTATACTATGACTTTTTTATGCCTTACTATACTATAATTTTTTTGCCTTACTATACTATGACTTTTTATGCCCTACTATACTATGTCTTTTTTATGCCTTACTATACTATGACTTTTTTGTCTTACTATACTATGACTTTTTTATGCCTCACTATACTGACTTTTTAATTTTCACTATTACTTTTTTTGTCTTACTATACTATGAATTTTTTTGTCTTACTATACTATGACTTTTTATGTCTTACTATACTATCACTTTTTATGCCTTATTATACTATGATGTTATTATGTCGTACTATGACGTTTTTTGCCTTACTATACTATGACTTATTTTGTCTTACTATACTATGACTTTTTTATGCCTTACTATACTATGACTTTTTTATGCCTTACTATACTATGACTTTTTTTGCCTTACTATATTATGACTTTTTTTGCCTTACTAAACTATGACGTTTTTTTGCCTTACTTTAATATGACTTTTTTTTGTCTTACTAAACTATGACGTTTTTTTGCCTTACTATAATATGACCTTTTTTGTTTTAGTAAACTATGACTTTTTTTGTCTTACTATACTATGACTTTTTATGCCTTACTATACTATGACTTTTTTTGTCTTACTATACTATGACTTTTTATGTCTCACGATGACTATTTTGTCTTACTATACTATGACGTTTTTTTGCCTTACTATACTATGACTTTTTTTGCCTTACTATACTATGACTTTTTTTGCCTTACTAAACTATGACGTTTTTTTGCCTTACTATAATATGACTTTTTTTTGTCTTACTATACTATGACTTTTTTTTGTCTTACTATACTATGACTTTTTATGCCTTACTATACTATCTTTTTTTGCCTTACTATACTATGATTTTTTTTTGCCTTACTATACTATGACTTTTTTTGTCTTACTATGACTTTTTTCTTCTATACTATGACTTTTTTATGCCTTACTATACTATGACTTTTTTTGCCTTACTATACTATGACTTTTTTTGTCTTACTATACTATGACTTTTTTTGCCTTACTAAACTCTGACGTTTTTTTGCCTTACTTTAATATGACTTTTTTTTGTCTTACTAAACTATGACGTTTTTTTGCCTTACTATAATATGACTTTTTTGTCTTAGTAAACTAAGACTTTTTTTTGTCTTACTATACTATGACTTTTTTTGTCTTACTATACTATGACTTTTTTTGCCTTACTAAACTATGACGTTTTTTTGCCTTACTTTAATATGACTTTTTTTTGTCTTACTATACTATGACTTTTTTTGTCTTACTATACTATGACTTTTTTTGCCTCACTAAACTATGACGTTTTTTTGCCTTACTATAATATGACTTTTTTGTCTTAGTAAACTATGACTTTTTTTTGTCTTACTATACTATGACTTTTTATGCCTTACTATACTATGTCTTTTTTTGCCTTACTAAACTATGATGTTTTTTTGCCTTACTATAATATGACTTTTCTTATCTCACTATATTATGACTTTTTTATACCTTATTATACTATGACTTTTTTATGCCCTACTATACTATGTCTTTTTTATGCCTTACTATACTATGACTTTTTTTGTCTTACTAAACTATGATGTTTTTTTGCCTTACTTTAATATGACTTTTTTTTGTCTTACTATACTATGACTTTTTTTGCCTTACTAAACTATGACGTTTTTTTGCCTTACTATAATATGACTTCTTTGTCTTAGTAAACTATGACTTTTTTGTCTTAGTAAACTATGACTTTTTTATGCCTTACTATACTATGACTTTTTATGCCTTACTATACTATGACTTTTTTTGCCTTACTAAACTATGACGTTTTTTTGCCTTACTATACTATGACTTTTTTTGTCTTACTAAACTCTGACGTTTTTTTGCCTTACTAAACTATGACTTTTTTGTCTTAGTAAACTAAGACTTTTTTTTGTCTTACTATACTATGACTTTTTATTACCTTACTATACTATGCCTTTTTTTGCCTTACTAAACTATGACGTTTTTTTGCCTTACTATAATATGACTTTTTTGTCTTAGTAAACTAAGACTTTTTTTTGTCTTACTATACTATGACTTTTTATTACCTTACTATACTATGCCTTTTTTTGCCTTACTAAACTATGACGTTTTTTTGTCTTACTATACTATGACTTTTTTTGTCTTAGTAAACTAAGACTTTTTTTTGTCTTACTATACTATGACTTTTTTTGTCTTAGAAAACTATGACTTTTTTTGTCTTACTATACTATGACTTTTTTTGTCTTAGTAAACTATGACTTTTTTTTGTCTTACTATACTATGACTTTTTATGCCTTACTATACTATGTCTTTTTTTGTCTTACTATACTATGACTTTTTTTGCCTAACTAAACTATGATGTTTTTTTGCCTTACTATAATATGACTTTTCTTATCTCACTATATTATGTCTTTTTTATGCCTTACTAAACTATGATGTTTTTTTGCCTTACTATAATATGACTTTTCTTATCTCACTATATTATGACTTTTTTATACCTTATTATACTATGACTTTTTAATTTTCACTATGACTTTTTTTGTCTTACTAAACTATGACGTTTTTTGCCTTACAATACTATGACTTTCTTTGTCTTACTAAAGTATGACTTTTTTACATCTTAATTTATTATGACTGGTGGTGGTACAGTGGTTAGACCATTTACCTAACAATGTGAAGGTTGCGAGTTCAAACCCCAAAAATACTTTTTAATTTTCACTATGACTTTTTTTGTCTTACTATACTATGACTTTTTTATGCCTTACTATACTATGACTTTTTTTGTCTTAATATACTATGACTTTTTTATGCCATACTATACTATGACTTTTTAATTTTCACTATGACTTTCTTTGTCTTACTATACTATGACTTTTTTATATCTCAATTTATTA
>NW_019525459.1:67972-87372 GCF_002814215.2 Seriola lalandi dorsalis | reverse complement strand
ACTATGACTTTCTTTGTCTTACTATATTATGACTTTTTTACGTCTTAATTTATTATGACTGGTGGTGGTACAGTGGTTAGACCATTTACCTCACAATGTGAAGGTTGCGAGTTCAAACCCCAAAAATACTTTTTAATTTTCACTATGACTTTTTTTGTCTTACTATACTATGACTTTTTTATGCCTTACTATACTATGACTTTTTTTGTCTTAATATACTATGACTTTTTTATGCCATACTATAGTATGACTTTTTAATTTTCACTATGACTTTCTTTGTCTTACTATACTATGACTTTTTTATATCTCAATTTATTATGACTGGTGGTGGTACAGTGGTTAGACCGTTTACCTAACAATGTGAAGGTTGCGAGTTCAAACCCCAAATATGGGGCCATTCTCCATGGAGTTTTTTTGACTTACTATTCCAGAATGAACCAACTCAATTTTATAGTATATACAAGATAAAGCCGTCAGTATGTATTCACACATAGAAAGGTCAAAAAACGTAATAGTTTGGTAGGGCATAAAAACTCTTAACTCTTGAAGTCACAACCTTCGCATTGTTAGGTAACAGGTCTAACCACTGTACCACCATGCTGATCCACCACAACGTGATATTATGTAGAACATAGAATTGTCATAGTAAAGTAAGACATAAAAGGTCGTAGTATAGTAAGATACAAAAATTACTTGTGTTTTTTATACTGTACTATACTGTGATGTTTGTTGACGCTTTTATGCCTTACTGACTTTATTTATCATATTATACAACTTTTTATGACTTAATTATGACTTTATTTTTCCTTACTATAGTATTGCATTACTATACTATGATGCATTTATGCTTTACTATACCATGCCTTTTTATGCCTTATTATACTATGACGTTTTTGCCTTACTATACTATGACTTCACAGTATTTAAGCATAATATAGTATGACGTCATCACATATATGACCTATTTGTCCTTTTGTGAAGGTCGATGTTATCATGTGTGTCATCTATAAGAGGATATATTATGTCATATATACATCCTCTGGATATATGAAAATATACATTTAACATACATGAAATACTCTTAGTAAAATGCAACTTTATAAAAACATGCCAATCAAAATTCCCTATGTTTACACATGATTTTCTTAACAATTTCTTATTGAATTTCACTATACATGTCTTACTTTTACATTTACATTTATAATGAACATATACTGACAGGCGTTGGGATGGATGTATATTCATGTAACATATGTCTATAATATAGACATATAATATAAACAGACATACCAAAATACATGTTTTAATTAGCTGGACATATATGTCAATATGTAATATTGTTCCAATTTTTTCCAACAGTTTTCACATATAATCTCTTACATATATAGGCTACACTGTATATACATTTTTACTTCATGTGTACATATATTTCATTTGCGTATGGGCATTTCTGAATGTAAATTCAGATCTTAAACACATAAACATATATATATATATATATACACATATATATATATATATACACATATATATATATATATATATATATATATATATATAATAATAATAATATAATAATAATAACTTTATTTACATAGGACTTTTCTTAACAAAGTTACAATGCTTAATAAGAAAAGTAAAACCACATTAAAGAAAAATCCATAATAAAAAACCTATATATAGTACACACATGCAGTATATTGTACAACATAGTGGATTGCTCACTGTTGGTGGAGATCCACCTGAACAACAGTGAAACTACCTTTTAGCTGACAGTAACATGTCACACACTTTAATATAAAACCAACACAAAAACATGAAAATTATGAGCTCATGACAAAAACATCTCATTCCTCCATACTCTATAGAAGGAATTCCTGGTATGGATTAAAATATTCCCTTTTCTTTTTCATTGATCAAAGGACACGTACAATAAATCAGGAAATAAAACAGCACATTAAAATCATAATTTAAATGATATAAGTACAACAGGCAAAAATAAAATGAATGAATCACTTCTGCGCAGACGCACGCCTGTTTCAAACTGCCCCATCATGATCATACAAACATGATTAACATGATCATGTAAAGAACACATTAGTATGTATTCAGTCTTACATGAAACACTTGAGGGTCAATCAGCCTCCAGCTCTGTGTGTCAGCAGCTCAGAGATGTTAATCACTGTATTTATCCAAATGAGGCAAATTAACCAGACACTCGTTATCAAACCCCTAATCAAGCAAATCAACTTAATTGCTGCAAATTAAAGCGATTAACATGAGAGCTTGTTGTTAGCTTGTTGTTAGCCTGTTGTTAGCCGCGCTGCTGCGCTGCTTTTCAGCATCAGGACCTGGAAGCTGACTGTACTGATGACATATTAGCTGATCATATTCATCCATTCATCCTCTAAACCACATCTGTCCGTCCATACAAAGACACACACATCATAAAGCTGAGGTGTGTGTGTGTGTGTGTGTGTGTGTGTGCGCGTGTGTATTTACATGTGGTCCAGGATTTGCATGTAAGTGCGTGTGACTGTGAACATGCACGACAACAACTCATCAAAGTAGCTCTGCTGGAGGGAAAGTTTGAGTCAAACAGTTAATTAACCAGATGTGTGTGTGTGTGTGTGTGTGTGTTAAAGAAAAAGAGCATGGGATGAGAAAAGAAAAACTGTCGGGGCTTGACAGAGGGGAAATTCCAGCCATTCACTCTCTCTTCACCTTAAAAAAAACACACACACACACACACACACACACACACACACACACACACACACACACACACCTGGTTACAGTGAGATGTTAGTCCCTAACTGTGACGTGATGTGAAATTTCCCATGAAGCCACAGTTAAAGATCTGATCCAGATCTCCAAAACCGGCTGTTTGTCTGTTTGTTACCCATAATGCCCTTCTCCGTGTAAGCCATTTTTATTGGTGTCTTTACAGAACTTTTCCTCCATTTCCCTCTGATCCACAGAGGCCGAGCTGTTATGTCACAGACGCTGCCGCTGGTGACCACAGCGTGAGTCGGCGCCCTCACCCTCAGCTACGTCTGATGACCAGTGGAGCCAGTTAACCAGACGACGCTCATGATGGGCGTAACACGCACGCCATTAGTGTTGTATTAAAGCTGCTGTAAACATGAACATCATGGATGAACAATGTCTTCTGATGGAGCAGTGAAGTCACACAGCAGTAACCATAGAAACCATACAGCTTCACCCTGCATAGCAACCATCCATAAATGCATCATGGGAAGTTTCATATTGTCTGTTCTTCCTGTTTCAGCAGCGTGTCTGAATCTGACGACCACGTCCTCCTTCTCCTGGACAATGAAGACTCCAACAGGTGGATCCTTCGCGGTCCGACGTATCCCAAGATTCATTGCACGCCGATAACGAAAGCAAACTACAGTGACAGAGAGCCTGAGGATTACACTGTTAAATGTTAAGGGTAGCTAACTGTTAGCTAATGGTGGAACTTTTAAAACACAGAACCTTAAAAAAAAAAGCTTAAATCTGATGTCAAGGTTGCTAGGCAACAGGAGCCACGCTTTGCGGCACAACGTAAAGGCGGGAACAGCTGGTGAAAATCCTCCAGAGGGGAGGAGAGAGAGAGAGAGAGACACAATCTACGGGAGAGAAAAAATACAAAGTTAGTGACATGAAGAAATTGATCAAATAAAAAACTTTATGTTATAAATCAATAAATTGATGAGGTGATTATAAAGATCAGCTCCACCTGTGATGAAGACTGAGTCTCCGCCTGCACTCACCCGGATTATTATCAGTGCTATAAATTGCCTTTGATTTTTAATGAATTATTATTATTATTTTAAATGAAGATAGAAACAATTTTTATTTTCTCCCGCTGTTTCATTACAAAAACATCTTCTAAAAAAACCTGAAAACATCTCGACTCTGAAGAGAAGCTGCAGAGAAATCAAGTATTTTAGCTGCAACAATCCCGAAAAAAGCTGTGAAATCCTGGAGGGACTGAACATCAAAGTCTGAAGCCTGATCTTAAATGTAGAGCGGGAATCCGCCTCCTGGACCCAGACCGGGACAGAGGAGACAGAGCAGCAGGTCGACATGGAGAGAATCCACTGATCTAATGTTGGACATCCTGTTGGACACAGTTCAGGACTCGCTGTTCGTCCCAGAGGAGACAGCGAGTCCTTCATGTGGAGGACGTTTTGGGACGTTTTGACTTCATGTGTTGTGAGGCTGCGTTCAGACCAACAGCAGCTCTGTGTGACTCATCAGTCTAACCTCGGCTCCACTGTTCCTGCGACACAGGACAACGTCATCGCGCAAAACGCCGCGTTGGCCAATCGTGTACAAGCAGGCAGAGAATCCTGGGAGATTACGACACCAACGCTGTATTTTTACTCTTCACAATCGTCACCACCGAAGTGAAAATAGTTGCTGTGGTTGTGGTTTTGAAACCGTGATCTGGTGTCTGATTAACCGTCAGACTCGTTAACCTGTTCATCATGGATCAGGTTTGTGTGTCGGCGCTTCCTGAAGCGACACGCCTCCACCAACACAGACCCTGAACGCACCGTGACTTAAAGACGTCACTGCAGCTGAAACGAGTCGACGGTTAAACGTAATCTGCAGCCGTATCAATAATCTGTTCACCGCTCACGTCATCGATCAGATGTTTCCTGCTTCTGTCGACAAATGAATCGATAATGAAAAGAGTCTTTAGCTGCAGTTTCACAGACGTCACTCTGGACGAAGCGATTAATCACTGATCAGGAAATCAATTGGCGACCAATGAGGATCATTTCCTGGCAGGTCTCTGTACAGACAGAGGAAACTCAGACGGATTTTAACGAGACGTCTTCACATGTGGCAGAAACTGCCAGGAGATAAGAACGTCAAAAAGGAATGAACAGCTATAAAAGTCAGTGATTCACGTCCATCGAGGATCAGACGGCGTTTATGTGACACACGTTAACTGCTCCACCTCTCTAACTGCCAGGTAAACTCCCCCGTTTATTAACGGGCGGGTGATTGATGGGCTAATGTCCCTCCCTAATGCGCTGTTGCAACGCCAACAACGCTAACGGAGGCTCGTCCTGCTGGATGGAAACCGCCACCCACCACCGCCATCACCTGCACTTCTGATGAGTCCTGAGTCGTTTGCATAAAACAACTCCTCTGACCCAAAACACTGTTGTACAACCCCCCCCCCCCCCCCCATCATCCTGCCAGAGGCCTAACCTGCCTCGATATACAGCCACAGTACAACCACTGATCCTGTCATGTTACCAGGACAACATGGCTGCTGGGTTAGATTTACGACCGCCATGATGGGATAATGACGGGTTTGTGCAGCGAGCAGTGAGTGAGCTGCGTTTACAGACTGGTAGAGCTGGTTCAGGCGGAGTAGATGCTGCTCCCAGATCAGCCTCCAACCTCTGTGCTCAACAGAGACCAACAGGAGATGGAGCTGACCCTGAATCAGCGCCCGCAGGCGGCCTCACCTCCCCTGAGCGGTTCCTACGCCGCCATCTGGACGGGCCGCCGCGATTGGCTGAGAGCAGCACAGAGGAAGTGGTAGTCCACCTGCAGCCGGCGAGCTCGGGCAGGAAAAGATGTTTTTTTATGAATCAGTGAAAGAGCTCTAATTAAGTGTAATGATCACTGAGGAATTAGACGCGAGGCTGCTGGGAGTCTGCCGAACAATGATTGAGATAATTACACTTAATCACGGAGAAAATAAGCTTTAGTTTGACGTTAATGCGGCGGTGCAGACGACGCTCACTGTGATTCACATTAATTCATTTCCTGTCGGTTAGTGAAGCACGTCTCTGTCCTGAGAGCTGACGGCCAAACAGACTTTTATTTTGGAGGGTCAAGAATATTAATAAAGTTTTGTACGATAAAAATGAAAAACGATGAAAAGTATAATATAATAAAAGGATCGTTGTCTCTGATGTTTAACTAATATTAATGAGTATGATTCATACTGAGGTCTATGAGCTGAATGAGGATTATTATTATTATTACACTTATTCTTTATTTTTCATTTTTGTTTCATGTTTTGTTTATTTTCATAAAACTTTTTTTCTTCTTCCATTTTTGTTCTTTTTATTTTGAACCTAAAGTTTCTTCTTAGTTTTAACCCGGTGAATCTTTATAAAAGATTTGGCTGAGTTCAGGCCTGTTGCCCTCTGATGCATGTCCCCCTCTCTCTCTCTCTCTCTCTCTCTTTGAAAGACGGATAGTCTGTCTCTTCTACCTTTCTCCCTGAGTGACCATGTCACAGCGAATCCAGCTGAACTCACAGCTCAGTCTTTGGTCAGTTATAAAATGAGGATCTGACCAGAGGAGGTCCAAAGGTTCCAGGTTTAGACCGGGTCTTTTCCATGACTTGACAGTTCGGGTGTCCACATACTTCAGGCCATATACTACTGCACATATAGTTTGGAAAGTCTGCGGGTACAGAAGAGGTTAATTGATCTTTTTATTGGCTTGTCTGCTGTGGGAGTCGTTTGCCTCTTTAATTACGAGCGAGGGACGAAGCTCGTCTGAGGAGGAGAGGTGTAAACATTCATTTAATGTCATTGTTTTGATCGCAGAAAAATGATTTAACGATCCCACATAACGAGATCACGGAGTCATTACTGTTGTGATGTCGGGAGGAGCTTTGACTTCCGATGGTGAAACGACGAGGAATCGAGTTATTCTGAGCGGAAGGAAGGGAAACGTGTCGGAGCGACATCACAAAATAATTGTTGTGTGATCACGACAAACAAAATAATTACACCTGTGAAGTGTGGCTGGAGGTTACAACACACACACACACACACACTGATCTCACCTTAATACAAACAGCATGTGTCTGTACAGCAGTTAAACAGTCACCTCTCTCAGGACAATGTGAGCCAACCTGTCCTACAGGTGAACACAAAAACACTAATTATACAAATGTTTGAACCACAAACAGACGGGACGTCTGTCTGTCAGCAGACTTCACCTGCTCGCCAACCGACCCAGACACCGACGAACTACTGACATGCAGCCATGATGACACAATAATAAATGATAATTACACTTAATGACTATTAATATGCCACAGACTCTGTAATAATCGTAACAGAAGGGCAACAAGAGGCGCAGCAGCATCATAACATGTTCAGCAGATGCAGCTGACGATTGATTTGTCGATGGTCAATAAAACGTCAGAAAATAGTAAAAATGTTTTGTCTGAGATAAAACTAAAGATATTCAGTTCACTGTCACAACAGACTGATGAACTGAAAATATCATCCAGACGTCTTTATCTTAAAAACTTTAAAATGATTCATTGTTAGTCAAAGTAGCTGCTGATTATTATTCTGTAACTCTGTCGATTAATCAACTGATTGTCTTACAACAACACGCAGATTACCTCTGGAGACATACAGTAACAACAGCTGACCACATGACACTGTTCACACTGATCTGAGAGAGAGAGAGAGATGATCACACGTCTTGCTCCTGCTTCATGAAAACGATTCCTTCATGTGTCCGTGTGAAGTTGCCGTTAGCCGTTAGCCATCTTTAGCTAAACGGCTGCACTCCTTTATAGTCCAATGAAAACGATGTCACATCCACAGACAGTTAATAAAGACGGAAATCGCCTCTCTGACGTCACCCACAGGTTTCTGAGCGCTGAGTGCGCCGTCACCATCTTGGCAGCGTCTGACTCCTACCCTAACTCCCAGCTAATCAAAAGAGGCCACGCCCTCAATCCTCCACAACTTTAGTCCTTAATAAAATGTAAACAGGTGAGTTATATAAACAGGTGTCATGAAGGAGGAAATTAGTTTTTGTACCAGGCTGTAAACATGTTTATTTCTGCTGTAAAGTTGGACATTTTAACATGGGAGTCTATGGGGACTGACTCACTGTTGGAGCCAGACTCTAGTGGTCGTTAGAGGAACTGCAGCTTCTGGTTCTTCATGTTGATGCTTCATTATGGAGGTTGATAGATGGAACGTGGGTTCTGGTATACGAGGTGAATGATTATAAAATCCCCTCTAGTTACAGAACACTGTAGGAGAACGTCAGAGAACGGGACTGACTCTGATCAGGAGATGTTCTCCTCAGCACGAAGCCTGAAGAATAAAGAACATGAGAGTAGAAGATGATCAAAGCTGCTGATGACGACGAGGGAACCGGAGAACATGACCGGACAGAACCCCGCTGAGATCTGAGGGCGATGTCGTAGTGAAAGCTGCCGATCGGACGAACCGTTCTCTGTCATTAATCTCCCTCTGATGCGAGTCAGCACAGGTGATCCCACACAGGTAAGCAGCTGCAGGCGGGGGGAGGGTGCTCAGGGTCTCCTGCTGTGGTTCTTTATTAGAGGGAAGGCGTGGGGGTGGGGGGTGGGGTGATCGTTTGGATTCCCAGAAATGGAAAGTATTTTAGTTTTAGATAAACAAACCTTCACCTGAGACAGTCAGCTCCACCTGCGGCACATCTCCACTTTAATGAATACTCTACAGCTGCAGCTTCAGTCACAGGCGGACGAGGCGACTCTGGTCTGTTGGGGACCAGGTCTTAGGTCTGAAGGGGGGGACATTTGTTTATTTCCTTCTCTTAAATTAAATGATTAGTGTTCACAAATTAGTAAATAAAGAGCAGAGATTAATTTTTGTCCATGTGACGGAGGGGGGGGTGTCTTTCACATCGTCAGCTCATACATCGTGTGGGGTTCCACATGGCTCCATCCTCGGTCCCATTTTGTTCAGCCTGTAAATCCTTTGTATCCTTCCAGTTCAAAATGGCTGCCTTCCATAATTATGCAGATGATTCCCAGCTTTATGTTTCTTTTAAATGTGATGATCTTAAAAATCTGGATATTCTTCACCGTCACCTCACTGAAGCTCTGCTTTTCCTTCTTCTTTGCATTCGTAGAATGTTTAAAAAAAAAAAAAAAGGCGGTCACAAAGTTTTAGTTGGTCTCTCGTTGCCCTCGTCTGATGTAAATGGTTCTCTACCTGTAATGAAGACATCATGGTGATTATCAGTCTGTCATTCATCCTCCCTGTGCCTGCTACAGATACATTAACACTTAAATCAGTTTATAAAAATGTTCCTGTTCATTTAGTTACTGTTTCTTTACTGTAAAAAGTTTTTTCTTTTTTTTTTTCCTTTTTCTGTTTTGTGTCATTTGTAAATGTGTCCTGATTAAATAAGTAAAAATAAAAAAATATATATAAAGTGTTACCTGAGCCATACTGCATATATTTCTAACATCTCAAAGAACGTGAGGTTTATAACTTTGTATTTGTATTTCTTTTATCTCAGGGTTATTCTGAGTTGCTGTTGATCAAACGAAAAATTAAAAAATCGTTTCCATCTCGTACTTTACATGAATCTTAAGGCAGACTTTGTCATGTCAGAGCTCTTCGTTGCTGTTTGATGAATCAGGTTGAAATTAAATCACTCACATTTTGTCCAGTGAGACACGACGACGTATGAAACAGGACAGGAAACACTAACATGCAGCGCAGACACAGTCTCTGCTGAGAGGAGCGTCTCCTCGTTGACACTGACCCTGATGAAGTAAAAACAAGAGTTTCACAACATGGAATAAAAGGTTCAATCAGAGCAGCAAAAGCAGTTTACCTCACTGATACTAATTATATCTTCCCCCCGCCCCCTTCCTCACAGACGGGACCATTTTTATTCAAATTAGCTCCTCGCTGCTCGTTAGCGCACCTGTGCTTTCCTGTACCTAATTAAAAGCCGAATCCTGCAAATTTCTGCATCCGTCGATGGTGGCCCTGTTACAAAATATTGAGCAAGGTAGCACTGTGCTAATTAATGTTAGAAGGGGGGAGCAGGGTGATGGGGCGTGGGGGGGGGGGCAGCTCATTTACATAAACCTGTGCAGAAAAAGAGAAAAAAACAACAGGACCTCCAGTCGGTGCGTTCGAGTCCGCGGGCAGCCGCTGTTGTGTTGCTGCGGGTCTTCGAAGTGTTTTAACACCCGAAGTGGGCTCCTGTTCTTCTTCTCCTCTCATTCCTCTTCTTCTTCGTTGGTATCCAGAGCATTCAGCGGGAGGGAGCCTCAATAACTCGTTAGGTTTTATATGCTATTCTGAGTCGACCTCAGACACAAAGTGTTAGATTGAGGAGGAACAAGGCTCATGCAGGCTTTAAGGTGAATACTCAGGTTTTTCAGCCCAAAACGAACGTGCAAATAATGTCTGATTTCACCGATGCCAGCTGGGTGCTAATCACATTCAAGACAAAGGAAAATTGAATATTGCAACAATTAGCAGGTTGATGGAGACAGTCACACAACCTTACAGCAGTGCTTATATTTAATTCTAATAAATGACTAAAACAGTGTCTGAGGAATTGCAATTAGGCACCAATAGAGGTGTTGGAGACGGCAAACACTGCCGGAAACTAAAATAGTGACAATGGAGGTGAAGAGAGCAAGAGAAAATAAGAGAATAAAACTTGTTGAAAGACAAAAGAGTCTCTACACAAAGACCCGATCCAGGACCGGCTGGACACACCTTCATGGACCTGATGAAGTCGGACCTGCTTCTTGTCTCCGCAGGAGAAAGACAAGGACCTGATTTAATGCTATCACAGTAAAGATGCACAGAAACGTCTCAAACTAATCCTGTTGTTTAATCCACTGTCATCGCCTAATATCAAATATGAATGTGTATTATTGCTCTTTATGTCCTACACATTCTGACGAAAGATGCTGTTTCATCTCTTCTACATTTGTGAATAAATAAATAAATATTCATAAAAAAGCAGCAAAGATAAGCCACATCTGTAAAGAAATCTTAACAGGATCAAATCATAATTTTGGGGAAGTAAGATGCTGCGTTCACATGCTCTACTGATTGAACCGTAATTCCGAGCAGTAGAGAAGAAATCGCTCAGTTCATTGCGTTTACTACACAGTCGGAGATCAGATGAGTTTCTGACAGAGACGATCTCTCCCCAAACAACCTCAGACATGTTAACTGACTGTGAATGCACCAATAAAATAAAATCCAGTATTAACACTGATACAGTCCGTTCAGCTAAGCTGTTAGCTCGTGGCTAACAAACTGCAACAGATACGTAACACAACAAAAGAAGCTAATTCAGGCTGTTTATCTGTGACTACAAGGTTAGCACTAGCTAGATTAACACTTTGGAATAAAAGTCAGGATGTGGTTAGACTAGCTTAGCATAAACACCAGAAGCAAGGGGAAACAGCCAGCTTAGCTCCATTCTACTAACACCTCTAAAGCTCACTGAGTAACACATTTTATCTTGTTTTTTAAACCATCCACAACATGCTAACAGTCTACAGCCATGCTAGATCATACAATGCTAACATCATGTTTGAAGAGCTCAAAACTCCGGCAGCTCTTCTTAATCCCAGGCAGCAAACTGGCATATTGTTATTCTTCTGGCTCAGTATACGCCTGGTTCCTCGGCCCTAGTCCGGCCCACATACGGCATGACTGTCGGGTGCCACTTCCACATCTGGACCAAGTCTGGGGCACAAACAGAAAATCAATACCTGAAGATGTGGAAGTATATGGTTTATTTCCTGTGTACTTCCCTTTAGCATTGCGTGCGTGTCCTGAGTGGGAAACTGTGATTGGTTGTTGTCGCTATGACAATGTCACTGGGCACGCCCACTGTGAAGCAGGAACACAACGTGTACATCTGAACTAAGATCCTGGACGGCTCTGCAGATGCTTCGTGGCTCAGTACAGCTGTTGTCACTGATTATTTTTCCATGTGACTTCATCACAATAAAACAGATCATCCCGTTCAGCTGCGACAGTTTAGACCATCAATCACGTTTTAATCGACGTAGTGTAAGAATTGTACAAATGTGATTGTACAACAGCTTCAGAGCTCAGGGAGGAGATATCATATATGTTTTTTTAATGTTGACAGTTGATCTTTGTTTTAAAGAGGGAGGGAAAAAAGCTGCGGTGATCAGCAGTGAAAGTCAGCTGATGATACGACGACAGAACTACAGTTTATAACATGTTTGACAACTGAAATAATAAATTAAAGCACCTGAACGTTTCTGATGTGCTCATAAAGTCAGACTCTTCTTAATTAAAGTGTTGATATTTAAAGTGAAGGACATCAACACAAGAGGTTCTAATGTAATCAAAGTGCAAGTATGAGTTATGAGTTATTATCAGTATCTGGATGTAATATTTTTCCTCCAGACATGTTACATATTTAGTTTTACATGGTTTAAGCACAGTTAGCATCTTTTCACAATGGATAGTGCAGTTAGCATCTTTTCAGAATGATTAGTGCAGTTAGCATCTTTCTAAACAGTTTGTGTAGTTAGCATCCTGTCAGGATGGTTAGCATAGTTAGCGCTTGAGCAGACTGTCAGGTGGTGTGTGTGTGGTTTAAAAGGTGTCCAGTACAAGGATGTGTGTTACATACAAATTCACTGGTCTCCAGCCTGGCCTCACTACTCATCACTATATAACCATAACATTATTATATTATAATCATAGTTATTAATAAACTGTATCACACTATATATATTATATATATATATATACATATATATATTATAGTTATCATAATATCACTACACTATTATCATATTATTTTATATTCTTATCATATTTCTGATGTAACACTGATGTCATATAATTGATATACAGTTTTATTATACATTTATTATTATTATATTGTTCTATTATATAAAATTATATTCAGGTTATATCATTTATCATCACTATACTACTATACACTTCTCTTTATCATACACATGATATTCTTGTCATTATTATGTCTCCATAGCTGTATTTGTTTTGTTGTCTCAACATTAAAGAGAAATAAAATATAATAATTCATCAGTTTCCAGCAGCTGATTTATGTCTAAAATAAATGTTTGTGTCTAAGCTGTTATGACTGTGTGGAAACATGTTTTCCTCAGAGCTGAACACACATCACTGATTGTTTGTGATAAATTAAAGGATTAGTCTCTGTGGGTCGCGTATTGTTAGTTCTCATTTGTCCAAAGTTAAATTTGTGACTCTTTTGAAGCCTCAGTTTTTAATTTTCTTCTACATTATTCTGTGTTTGACTGTGTTTGACTCGCAGCAGTTTCATCATGTCTGGAACAAACTGTCCCCGACGACTGAGGCTCATTTCATGAAGCTGTCCACCTTTGATTTGACGCCACATTCCCCCTGATTGTTATTTATCTGCCTCATTGTTTCATCATTCATGTCCCCCTCCTTCTGCTTTCCCAGCCTCAGTGAAGACATGAGCTCAGCTAATTTTTTCTCTCTAACATCCAGCTCAGCTAATTTGTTTAAAAAGGTACAAGCAGGTTAAGAGGAGCCCTCGTTATCCGGCTCTGTCTTTTCAAACAGTGAAAGCGAGCCTTTTTCCCGCAGCCCCCCTCCTCCCCTCCGCTTGTTTAGCTGCAGCCATGCATGCTTAAAACGGGGAGGAGGACGGAACATCCTGCAAATTAGCAGGCTGATTTCCCTCGCGGGGTTTGGACAAAGGATCCCGCCACTCATTGGCAGGTTCTAAACGCCGACGCCAGCGTCACAGTGGCTGAGCGAAGATGGCCGCCTCCGATTCAAAACGCTCCAGCCGGTGTTGGTACAAGCAGGGATTACCCAAATGTCCAGTGCACGGTCTGTTTAGCTGCAGCAGCAGAGGAGGTGAAGGACTGTCCTCATCAGTGGACAGAGGACCAGCTGCGTGACCTCGTCAGTGTGCTGACGTCTCATTCACTGAGCTACAACACATGCTGGGTCAGGAGTGAGTCCAGACCACAGGACAGACCAGACAAGACAGTGATGAGACAACCATGACGACGTGTGTCTCAATGCCTGGGACACATCACACCGACTGAAGACTGGGACAAACTTTAAGACTCTCGCCACGTTTCCATTATCAACTGACTGTTTGACATTATACATGTAAAAGCCCAACGAGGGACAGGAGTCGAGAATCAGCAGCAGCTATAAAAACTCTTTGTGCATTAGTTTCATGCCTTGTTATGAAACTGTTTAATTGCATCAAATATAAAATAAATAACTAAGCTATATTAATTAAACTAACTTATTACATAATAATAATAATAAATTAATTTGTACAGCAATTTTTAATAACAAAGGAAAGTGAACAAACAAAATCAGATCCAGGAAGAACTCCAGTGTGGCGTGGGGGAACCTGGTCTGAAGAGTCCGACACATTAACAGCAGCATTAACCTGTTTAACATCAGAGGTTTCCTGCCCCCCCCCCCCCATGTAAATGTGAGGAGCTGACTGGAACAAGGAGGGTAATAATGGCAAACGTGTTTTACATAAGTGCAATGAGGCAGTAAAAGGCTTTGTGTGTGTCTGTGTGTGTGTGAGAGTGTGTCTGTGTGAGTGTGTGTTTGTCTGTGTGTGTGTGTGTGTGTGAGTGAGTGTCTCTGTGTGTGAGTGTGTGTCTGTGTGTGAGTGTGTGTCTGTGTGAGTGTGTGTCTGTGTGTGAGTGTGTTTGTGTGTGTCTGTGTGAGTGTGTGTGTGTGTCTGTGTGAGTGTCTGTGTGAGTGTGAGTGTGTGTGTGAGTGTCTGTGTGTTTGTCTGTGTGTGTATTTGTGTATTTGTGTGAGTGTGTGTGTGTGTGTGTTTGTCTGTGTGTCTGTGTGTCACTGTCTGCCAGAATAACTTGTTTCACAGATTATCAGATACTTAAATGTGGTGGAGCTGAAACAAGCTTCTCTTCTTTGTGAGATATTCAATCATTTTATCAACGATTCAACTCCTGATCTGAGATCTGGGATCTCTGTGACTTCCTGTGTTCACTGTATAAGGTTGCCACCAGTGTTTACATGATCTGACTGCTCTGACTGCTCATGTGTCTCCTTCAGTAAAGAACATTATTATAATTACTGATAGAAATTATGGACAAAACTAAAAACACAAGTTGCAATAAATCAGAATTATGATTTGACCAATGTAAAAAACAAAGTCCATCCATCATATCAGTGTGTCCAAGTGTCTGAGTTCCTGCTGCTCTATTCATCACGTCATCTTGAATCTACTCAGATGAAGTCAGCTGATGAAAACATCACTCCATTTGCATTTGATTTAAATTGACTTTAAACGTGTGCACACTGTTGACAACTCAGCAACTTTCTCACCACATTTGGCAACTATTAAAACCCTGTGAGAGACTCTGCGGGTTCTGGATCCTGTTCCTGAGCCTTCAGGTCCTCAGGCTGAACAACAGCCTTCATCACAACATTTAGAGATTACAGGTGGATTCAGCTGCAAATTGATGTCATGGTAACAGCTTGAGAAAGAATAACAGCTGATGAAAAGCTGGTTACAGTCAGTTAAATTTATCTTGATGTATTTTTAAAACTTGAATATATGTAAATAATTACATGATGGTACCACAATTATGCAAAGTTGTATGTGACATCTACCAACTATTCAACCAGGTTTCTGACATCTCTAGTTTAGTCAACATATCATTGAAGTATCCAGTGTCCAATGTTTTCTGTCGACACTGACATGCTAAACATCGTTAGCTCACATAGATTCTCCACAAATCAACTGTTCAGCTCCTTTTACAGAAACAATGACCACGAGGTTTAACTGAAGTCCGATTGTCCGTCTATTGTCCTCAGTTATTCATATTCCTGTATCTGTAAGAGTCCACAGATCAAAAGCTTTAAAAGGGATTTTCATAAAAGTATTCCTGGTTGTGAAGATCGTCATGTGAAGTCCTTCTTCTTCTTTGTATTTACTTTACTATCATTACTATTGTGTCACATGTTTGTATTGTAAGTATACAAAAAAATGATTTATGTTTTTTAAATGATTTTATTTTTTTTAATGAGGCATGTAGATTAGACTTTGAGGAAAGTTTGCAATCTGAAGCTTAAATTCTGTTATATTTTCTGACGGAAGCATGTCACACATTGGTTAGTTCACAGACCAGTGGAAAGTTGAAAATCTGACGACTTTCAGTCTTTACAGCTTGTAAAACAAGTGTTTTTTTTTCTCTAGCTCTAAAATTGTTGCATAAAACAGCTGTTTATCTCCACATCCAGCAGCTACAGATCAACATGAAGATTCATGTGCTGTGGTATCTGTGTCACCTGATGAATCTCAGTCCAGTGTTCCCTCTCTCGTAGCTCCATGTTTGGTTTCCACCAGCTGCTCTCTTACTGAACCAGACAGGAAACGTGCTGCAAAACCAAAAAGAGGAGCTAAATAGGCAAAAAAAAAAAATTGGCAACAATTCTCTGAGGATTTATGAATATGAGCAACATTTCACATTATAAATAGTCATTTTATAATTCATTACTTCTATAAAACTCAGCTTGAAGAGGAGAATAGATTCATACAGACTCATTTTGCAGCGTTAGCTTGTCGACAGTAAAAGCTGAGAGATCAACAATCAGTTTTCTCCTCACACAGTATAATAATAGTTCACATTTGGTGAGAATTGCACAGAGAGCCTCTGAAGGAAACACAAAACTGACTGGGCTGCTGGTACAGAAACCTCTTGCCAGCACAAGACAGTCGGTGTGAGTTTAAAGCGTTGGTTTAAAAGTTGTAATCGTAAGCATATGCACCACAATCTGTTCTGTTATTTATTGGTGCGCTAATCACCGAGCACAGCAACATTTCTCTCCTCTCCCTCCTCTCTGCCTGTATGAGAAGCTCGTATGAATCTGGAAAGATTTCACAAGTAATAATTCATAGGCTAATCTCACTCCATGACTCTAATTAACGCATCATTAAAAGCATAATTCAGATAATTATAATTTCTCACTTTTTAAATGAGAGATGGGGAAGAAGGGGAAGGGTGTCTGAGGAGCCAATTTAGTGAGTGAAACAGATCCTGAGACGGCGCTGAGCTGAGCGGGCGGGTGGGTGGAGAGAGAAACACAGGGAGACGAAAAAGAAAAAGAAAAAATACAAACAGCAAAACACTACAAACATCAGAGTCGTAACAAGCGTGACTTTGATCCCGTCAGAATAAGAGAGGATCTGGATCTCTGCCCACCTGAGGAAAACACTCACCTGTGTGCGTCATGCTAGCTCCTCAGAGCTCATTTCTATCAAGAGTAGAAGGTGGTGAAAACACAAAGTGTTTCATACAGTTTTACCTCTGAACAGTAAATTAAACGTTTACATAAAGTTGCTTTCCCGTTTATCACGAACTGTGAATAAAGATGGACGTCGCCTCCGTGACGTCACCCACAGGTTTCTAAAGCTCAGAGTGAGCTGCTCCACCATCGCCATCTTGGCAGTGCCTGACTCCGCCCCCTAACTCCCAGATAATCCAGAAATGGTCAAAGAGGTGGAGCCAAGACTTCAGTTCATACCAGTTTATTCTCCATAACTGTAGTCCTTCATAAAATGTAAACAGGTGAGTTATATAAACAGGTGTCATGAAGGAGGAAATTAGCTCTAGAGACCAGAACAGTTTTTGTACCAGGCTGTAAACATGTTTATTTCTGCTGTAAAGTTGGACATTTTAACATGGGAGTCTATGGGGACTGACTCACTGCTGGAGCCAGACTCTAGTGGTCGTTAGAGGAACTGCAGCTTCATGTTTCAGTCTGGAGGTAGATGCTTCACACGCAATAATAATCTTGTAATATAGAATAAAATTGTCAATAATTTTATCTTATTTGTTCGATGTTTTTTCATTTTATTTCATATATTATATTTCATATTAATGTTCATATTTTTATATTTAGTGCAAGGTTACCTGGGTAACAATATATCTATATAAAGTCCATCACCGGGGAAACAAGTCAGACCGGGCTTGTAGCCTCCAGATCCCGAAGTGCTAAGCAAATAACAACGCAGGATTCAGACGTTTAAGAAAAACGAGGAAGGAGAATTTAAGTTCCTCGGTATCTCTGATTGTGAAGCAGCGCAGGAAATGCAGCACATGAAGAAGAAGCTCAGTGTAGAAACACGTTCTCACTGATTGTACTCAAACGTCACGTCCACTGTTTTTTATTTATTTTTAAATAAAAACACGACCCCTCTGGTACATTAGCATCAGCTCCGTCAGCTGTTTGGTCTGACTTGATACGAACACGCCGATCTGAGGGTTTAAAGTCGGAAACCACCTCCTGTTCTCAGGAGCCTCCGTATCATCACCTGTTCTCGGTTAGCTGTACGAGCAGCTGATGAATTCAAACAGTTAACGTGCGTGTGTGTGTGTGTGTGTGTGTGTGTGTGTGTGTGTGTGTGTGGAAACATAAGCTCCTATAGTATTCAGGTGTGTGCTGTGACGACATCAGAAGGCGACATGTTTTTTTGTTTTTTATGTCGGCTCAGCAGATGTTTCTCGCTTTTTGGCAACTGCCCAAGTCAATTATCCCACCTTCAAACACACACACACGCACACACACACACATGCACACACACACACACACACACACTCACACACATGCACACACACACCTCAGCTCTCTCATCAGAGGTGTGAACGAGGTAAGCATCTCTCTCTTCCATATTTCCAAAAGAAGTCCCAACACCATTAAAAAACCCCGTCTGTTAAAATATGATTTTCACTCAACATTTACATTTCGCTGCTTTAACTGGTCATTAAATCTGATCTCAGCTCAGATCACACACACACTCAGAATCTCAGTGTCTTTAAACCTTCACAGTGCAGCTGGAAACAGGAAGTGAACCTGGGGTTTCATAACAAGTTGAACCTGAAACCAGCTCTTGAGCGACTCTCTGAGCTCGGTCCTCAGGATCTCTACTGGATTAAGACTACGTCCACACCACTACGTTTTCAAAACGTTCTCCGTCCAGACTAACACACCTGAAAACAAACATACATGAGGAATCACCTACACTGAGCATGTGCAGGCCGGTGTAAACAGGAAGCAGATCGTCTCCTCTGCAGTTGTAGCATTAAAACAGAGAATGTAAATGAACAACAGCTGCAAAGACAACAAGGTCAGTGACACTGTCATTCATCATCATGTTGTTTTCACCACTGGTAGTCCAGGCTGATGACAGCCAATCAGGAGAGACCGTGGCTGTGACCTCATCATTTACAAAGGTCTCACTTTCTGTCTGTCCAGACTACAACACAACAGCAGCGTTTCCAGTCTCTGTTTTCAGGGCTCAAAATCTCGAAGAGGAAACGTAGCAAAAGAGATGAGTTTTTAACTGAAAACATGTCAGTGTGGACGTGGCCTCAGGTCTGGACTGGATCACTCCAGAAGGTGGATTGTCATTGAAGCTCATTGACCTGCTGCATCAGCAGCTTCTCCCGAGCTCCCTCCACCCTGACTCCCTCCACCCTGACTCCCTCCACCCTGACTCCCTCCACCCTGACTCCCTCCACCCTGCTCCCTCCACCCTGCTCCCTCCACCCTGCT
>NW_019525459.1:64922-67367 GCF_002814215.2 Seriola lalandi dorsalis | reverse complement strand
CTCCACCCTGCTCCCTCCACCCTGACTCCCTCCACCCTGACTCCCTCCACCCTGACTCCCTCCACCCTGCTCCTCCTGGGGGAGGATGTTTTCCTGTAGGTCTTCAGTTAGTGTTTCTTGTTTGGAAATCACAGAGACACAAAGTTTGATTGTCTCGTTCTGATCTGAACAAAACAAAACTTCTGTCTGTTCCTCTGTCAAAACGGCTGAAGGCTAAGAGACTTACCTGTTGTCACTTAATGATAAAGGTGATAAAGCATCCACATATCCTTCAAAGCCCAAACCTTTATGCAAAAATACAACAAACATGGATCTGTGTGTGTGTGTGTGTGTGTGTCTGAGACCAGCAGCTGTCTTCTCACCTGTCTGAGAGCTGGAGGTGTCAGCTCCGCCGCCTCAGGTGTAGAGATGATGTCACCTTCCTTCCCCGACCATTTCCTAAACAACAGCACAACCGCCACCGCCACCGCACACTGTGATTCACACACACACCGCTCTACCTGAAGCCTGAAAAGAGAAAAAAGAAGAAGAGATGGAGGAACTTCACACTCTCACACTCAGGATGAGAAAAGGTGTTTTTTTCACTCATTGTTTAAGGGGAATAATTGGAGAATTTGTTGTTAGAAAATGTGGATGTTTCTCCTCCAACATGAAAGAGTCTGGTGATGGTTACTGGAGTAGATGAGGTGGATAATATTATTATATTATTTACTGTTCGTCCGTCACTTTCTGACTTCCCTCCTCTGAGCTCTTTGGTTCCTACTGAAGATAGAAATTCTAAAAAACATCTCACAAATATATAGATTCATTTTAAAAGGCTCAGTATTCACTAAAACAGATGCTCTCTGTAGTAGGAATGGTGCATTTGTTTTGGGACTATTTTCAGCGGCGGAATAATCCACATTTGGTCCCACTCTGTGCCCCCCCTCACATCCCCAGTCCCCCTTTTTCACACCAATTATGCAACATGAAAAATATCACACATGAATTCAATGATTTTGTAACTGAAGGGTAACAAAAAGTATAATACATATAAATGTACAATAACACAGCCATTATAAAACATCCATGTGCTCTTCAATTCTTTTGACTTCAAAAGTCACAAAAAGTGCGTCCCAACCTGGTCCGTCACTTTTCAGTGTCCCCTGGAAACACTCCAGTTGTGTTGGGAGTCTTTGCAGCTCATGTGTTGTCAAACTGATGGAGATATTTTCTGGATTTGTTTGTGTTTTGTATATTTTCTATGTGTTTTGTTGAGCTCTCAGGGCCACCGTAGATTTTTCCTACGAATGCAGAAAAATCAGCCTGTAAATCCTCTTTATTTTGTCGTGTATGATTCACATTTGAAATGTAGTGAAGGCAGAAAGTCTCCTATAAATCCCAGTAAAGCTGCTGGAGAATGAACATATAAATAATAAAACATTTAAATATATAAATCTAATTACTCTGTAATCATGACTAGTCAAAGCTTTTCCTTCCAAAATGTAGCAGCGACATTTCAGCTGTTGGTTTCCATCGTCCTCCCTCCTGTGTTCCTGCGTTTGGCTGCTGGCTGCTGAAGGCCTGGAGCTGCAGATGGCCGGCTCGTGCCCAGTCCGAAATTCTTTCCACACAAGATGGCTGGACCGGCTCCCGCTCGCCAACGGCCGGCTGCAAACACAATGACGAACGTCCAGTCACTTTCTCAGGGAAGAACGGAGCACAAAGCCCGATGTGAGCGGACGGGCCTGGAGCTGACACTTCACCCTCCACCTGCTGCAGAAGTCTGAGACGTGCTGATGGAGACTTTTATTCATCTGCTGCTGAATCTCCACTAAAAATAGAAGCATGAAAAGCACAGGAAACCACAGTTTGTGTGGGCTCTGAAGTCGACTGAAGTAATGAATCAGTGAATGAAAACTGGCTGCGTTTACTGTCGTCATATCTGCATTTAGATGTCAGGAAAATTTAGATTTTACGTCAAGTTTTGCTTCCTGACGAACTAATTTCTCCTGTTTTTTCTCTTTTGTTTTAAACTTTCTCCTCCAAATTCCTTTGAAAAGCTCAATCATATTAAAACTGATCATTTCCAGCCATTAATCAAGTCGTGAGTGTAGGTGTCTTTTTGTTTTCCAGTGATTTTTTCATTTTTTGGATCGACATGTTTCCATTGTTCCTCTGCGTTTGGAGGGATAATTTGTGCGTCCCCTCCCTCATGGTGGGTGTCTGAGGCCTGACCCGAACAGACGACGGCGGTGAGAGCCCAGCTTCCTCCCAGATGATGCGGCCGTACGTGGGAAGGGCCCGAGGACGCCGGTGGCAGTGGGAGTTTGGCCCAGTTCGGCCTGACGTCACCGCGTGGGGGAGTCGCTCTGTGTTTGGTCTTCCGGGTGGATGTATTGACCGAGTGGAGGGGGTGGGGGTGGGGGTCACTGAGGGATGGAGTCCCAGGGTGCTGGTCTGAGT
>NW_019525459.1:64341-64405 GCF_002814215.2 Seriola lalandi dorsalis | reverse complement strand
TTCACGAACATATGGATGAGTCGGGATAAATGACACCTGAGGGAATTCTTCACGAACACCAGGA
>NW_019525459.1:32149-64295 GCF_002814215.2 Seriola lalandi dorsalis | reverse complement strand
GATGTATTGACCGAGTGGAGGGGGTGGGGGTGGGGGTCACTGAGGGATGGAGTCCCAGGGTGCTGGTCTGAGTGTTAGAGAGGGAGACAATCAAACGACTCTGGGCTGATCTGACGGAGGTGGTTTCTAATATTCCAGGGAAAAGGTCAAAGGCGTTGTGACCCCACAAAAATTCACAAAAATTCACTTGGACTCAAGGACGAGTTCATTAGAGTTTGGTGGTCAAGGGTCAAAGGTCACAGTGACCTAAGAGAACACTTCACAGCAATTATGACAAATTTTCACACAGATGGTTCAGATTTCATGAGTCTGGATAAACAGGGATGTAACCTGGAACTAGTTTGAGTGGCGGAGGGATACAACCACGAAGAGGTGATTGTAGTCTGTATTTGTTGTTGCACCGTCATGTTTCTGTGTGTCTTATTATCTTTCAACATGCTGCAGCATCATTGGTCCGTTCGTCCTGGGTGAGTCTCTGCTGCAGCGTCTCTCCCGCTGATCCCTGATCTGCAGTCAGCGCTGAGGCCGCTCCTGCTCCTCGGTTGTGTTTCTGGTTAACCAGTTGCCACAGCGCTTGTCATGAACATCGTCAGTAAACAAAGACTTCAGACGACGCGTGGATTGGTTTACAGTTAGTGACATCTGACGTCTGTCACGGATAAACTGCAATTATCAATCTCCTCAGATTTACTGCTGTCAGAGCGCCGAGACCGCAACAGAGATGAAATAAAGACTTCAGATCTTTATCTCGCAGTCTGTCAGATGATTCATGGCGGGAAGCTGCAGGTACTTGAGGTGGTAGAGACAGGCCTTGGCGGCAGGAAGCTCTCTCAGCTCAGCAAACAGTTTTAGTGAAACAGAAAAAGCTCCAAACACTGTTTCATTTACAGCCCGAGAGCCGCTCCTGTAAACAGCATTTGGTTTTTGGCAGGTGTTAATTTTTCACCCATGAGGGGAAACCTGCAGGCACGACAACATCAAACCAGATGCAAACAAATTTTCACATATTTTGTCAAATTCCTAATTATAGATCATAATTATCCACTTTTTGAGGTGTTATGTTACCAGAGAGGTTTCTGGGTAAAGTGAGGGTTTGCACTGATTTAATTATTGCCAAAAACAGGCTCAGGTACAACAGCGTCAAATTTAAGATACGTGGTCGCCATGGGAACCCTGCAGGACACGAGGCAAAGGCCTCAAGAGATCCTGTTTAAATCTGTGTGTGCAGCGCAGTGTGGCGTTCAAGGACTCATAACTGACGACCGTCAAAACCAGTTCAGGTTATTACAGCTGGAACCTTTTTGTTGTTGTTGTTCTGCTGATGTTAGCATGTTAGCATTCACCTGAACCTGACTGAACCTCAATCATTTCACCAACTGCAGCTTCTGATGAATGAAAGAAAAAACAGGTATAAACAGGTTTTTAAACGTTTAATAAAAGCTGACTGACTCCTTTTCCCTCTGACAGTCGAGTTTGTCTTCTGTCACAGAGTGAGCTGCTAGCCGCCGTGCTAACTGCTAAAACAGATCTGTCATGTCTCTTCCTCAGGTTAGAGCTGCTGTAAAAGTGTTTTTCCAAACGTGTCTCGGGGCTTCAGCTTCACTGTCGGAGGAAGGTGTAGCCACGGTGTTTCTGGTGTAACAGCACCGTGCTGGACAGGTGACAGGTGTGTTTACAGTATGTGTGTGCTCTGCAGGAAAAGGGGGCAAAAATGATCGTTTTCACCTGGATGTTGTGTTTATATCAATGTCGATTGGAGCTGATAATTACCTGCGGTTACTGAAGAGACGTGAGCCGGTGTGAATGCAGATTGTTCCTTTTACACTGAAGACAAAAGCCTGATGTTAGCGGGTCTTTGTGGGTTTTTGGACCAGTGGAAGAGGCTTTATAGACGGCGTGATCTGACCACAGCTGTTCCTGTGTAGAACATGGGGTGAGATGTCAAGATGTTCACCAACCAATGTTTAAATCCAACATTAATACAGACTGCTGAGGTCTGCTCAGAGGACTTATGCTACGTCCACACTACTGCGTTTTAAAACTCGTCTCTTTTGCTACGTTTCCTCGACACGACTCCAAGCACCAAATACAGACTTCTGGAAACGCTGCTGGCCTCGTTTTATTTTGAAAACTCTGGGGTCGTGTTTTATTTTGAAAACTCTGGGGTCATGTTTACTGCAGAGGAGACAATCTACTTCCTGTTTACACCGCCTTGCACATGTTCAGTTTTGTGACTGCTCAGGTATATGTGTTAGTCTGGACAGAGATCGATTTTGTTTGAAATCGCAGTTTTAAAATGAACACGTAGTGGTGTGGACGTAGTATTAGTCCTGGTTAAGTCCTCTGAGGACGTGCTGGACGCCGACCCTGGGCCTGTGCAGCCGACTGCAGGAGTACAATGAGATTTTTATTGATAGAAATGATGGAGAGAAGAAATAAACAGTCGTCAGATATTTGACACATCAGCTGTGGATCTTGATTATAGAGACGGTGATGCTGGTATGAAGCCTCAGGAACCAGAGCTGGGTGGATTGGTGTGTCTCTGTGGTCTCTCTTGGAGCAGGACTCCTTCCTGACTCCTTTGTTTTGGTGCTTGGACTCGAGCCGCCGAGACGCTTTCCAAAGCCAGACGAGAAGAGCGAGAGAGCACGACAGAGAGATGAAGACTCGGGGAGAGAGGGAGAGGGAGAGAGAGAGAAGCAAAATGAGCGTTTAGTCGCTGGTGTGAATTGCCTTTCGCACCAGACAGATTTCCTGATCCCATAATGGCTCGAGCTCGCGTTTCCTGGTGCAAATTCTCTGCTGCGCTTGTGTCGGCTGCACATGCTCCGGCGGCCTAATGAGGCAGCATTAGCCAGGGGAGACGCAGTAATTAGAGCCAACGTCAGCGTCGAGGACAGATGGCACGCTAAGACAAGCCTCTCCACTTCACCTCCGCTGTGTGTGTGTGTGTGTGTGTGTGTGTGTGTGTGTGTGTGTCCTGACAGAAGAGAGAGGGAAGGCGAAATGTGTCAGAAGAGAGAGAAAAGAAAGACGGAGGAGACTTAGAAATGTGTCAGAGAAAAGAGAGGGAAACGAAACAGAGAGCAACGCTGGAGAGGAGACAAGAGACGACTACATCGCCAAAAGTTTGTGGACACCTGACACACTGCAGCCATATATGAAACTGACGGGATTCAGATCATTTAAAGGGCCGCGATCAAAACTGCACCTCGGGAAAAGTAAAGTAACTGCTTTACACACTTTGACCTGGAGGATTTCAGTGGATTTGGGGGTTACCTGTAGTTCCTGGTGGACACCACCAACACTACAGGTCCCAGAATCCTCGGGGGCAGCAAAACAGACTTGTTGTTAGCAGCCATTTTGTTTTCCGGTCGTCCGTCCGTCTGTCTCATTCTCGTGGACGCGATATCTCAGAAACGCCTAGACAGAACTTCTTCAAATTTGGCACAAACATTCACTGGGACTCGAAGATGAACTGATTACATTTAAGTGGTGAAAGGTCAAAGGTCAAGGTCACTGTGACCTCAGAAAACACTTTTTAGCATTGGTTAATATTTTATATGACTCTGGATAAACAGGGACATCTCCTGGAACTAGTCTGAGCGGCGGAGGGATACGACCACGAGGAGGTATTCTAGTTTTATTAGAGAAGTCTGACAGTGATTCTGTGAACAGCTGTGATCTGATTTGATGCTGCTGAGAAGTCGGAGGTGTACGCAGATGGCAAAACAAATCGGGACCACATGCTTGTTTTCTTCTGGCCCAGTACACACCCGGTTCCACGGCCCAAATCTGGCCCCAAATCTGACATGATTGACAGATGCTACTTCTGCCAGATGTTTCTTCTTCCATTACTTCCTGCAACATCTCCAACTGATCCACTGTCAGGAAATGACGACAATTAACGACGGTGCTAAATACTAATCCCACTGACAAACGCATGGCATTTCCTGTTTCACTTGTTACATGCTTTTAATGTGAAACTCCAGCAGCAGGAAATGTTTGGTATGCATTCGCAGCAGCTCCGTACAGCAATTTCTCCAGTTCATATTATAATACTTTGATCAGTGGGTCAAAGGTCAATCAGCGGTGTGCTATATTCACTGACAGTTTGGAAATTAAAGTACTAAAGTCACAAGAGGGAATAAAAGCACGAGGTTAAAGAGTGGAAGAAGAATAAAAGAAGGAAAGAAGAGGAAGAAAGGGATGAAGAATGAAAGAAAGAGTGAAAATTATTAACAACAAAGAAGAAGAAAGAAAAAGGATGAAAAGTTGAAAGGGAGGGAGGAGAGAAAGGAGGAATTGAAGACAAGGAAGCTGAGAAATGAGCGAAAAGAAAACGAAGGGATGGAGGAACGAAAGAAGAGAAGAAAGAAAACAGGAATAATTGAAATGAAGACGAAGGGTGGGAGGTTCATGGAGGTGGATGAAGACAAAAGAGTGAAACGTTGGAGGAGAAAGGAACCGATGAGAGAAAAGAAAAGAAAAACAGGTGACGAAAAAGAAGACAAGATGAAGCACAAGAGGTTTGGACGAGGAAAAGAAGGGTGGCATGTCGGAGGAGAAGGCAAAAGGGAAGAAAAGAGAAATGAAAGAAGGAGAGAGAAGACAAAATGTGTCGGGAACGAAAAAGAGGGAGCGTTGGAGAGAGATGAAGGGTGAGAGTGTGGAGGAAGAACGACAAAAATAGACTGGGAGGTGAGGAAGGAGAGAAAGAGGAGAGAGCATGTTGAAAGAGGAGGAAAGCTCAGAAGAAGAACAAAGACGGAAGACAGAACCAAACAGAAATAGACAAAGAAGAGGACGGAGAGGAAAACAGAGGAAAGAAAGAAGGAAGAGGAAAAAAGATACAAGAGAGAATTAAATATGTGAGGAACGACAGACAGACAGAGGGAATAGACAGATGAGACATCAGTGTCACTCGTCTCGACTACATGTCACAAATTTCTGATTTATTGTCGCTTAGCAGCTCCACACCTGTCTGTCAGCGGCACGCAACAAACACAAGAAGAAGAAGAAACCCTTCAGAGATTAGGCTGAGAATGAAATGTGAAAACACAAAGCTGAGAAAGACAAAGACCTTATTATGTACATTTATATGAGATATTAAAACATCACCGGGGGCTGAAAAGGTCTTTGACACAGCGACTGTAGGAGGAAATAAATTCTGACTCAGTTCAGTGGATGGATGAACACTCTGTAACTCAGCATGTGTTTGTGTTATCACCAGTGATCACAGCTCACACAGACGTCCCTTCTCACAGTTACCAATTCATGTTTTTATCAAACGTCTCGCAGCAACAAAATCAGCAAGGTCAGTTTCTATGCAGATGACATCCTTTTACATCTAAAGGTGTCATCAACAGCTGTAAAGTCTTATTTCCAAATTCAAATACAAAACCAACAACCGTTTTAAGCAGACAACATTAAATAACTTTACTGTCAGAACTATTTCTTCTTCTTCACCCCATTAAACCTGCTGCTTCAGTTTTCACACCTACAGTTTGTTTGCTCTGGTCGGATTCAGTTGACGAGTTAAATTGTAAACATGAAACTTGAACTTGATAATCTGGAGCAGGAAAATAAACACAGGAAGAAGGTTGCGGGAACCCTCAAGCTCAAACTTGTGAGCTCATCTGCTGATGGGGTCAGATCCAGTTCAGAACAGAGTCGGTCTAGACCTGCTCCTCCACAGGGTCTGGGTGTGATTGTTTTGGTCTGATTCCTGTTTTCACACCTACACAAACGAATCGTACCGAGAAGGAAAATGAACCAGGTTTTCAGTTTAACTGGACTAAAAAGCACAGGTATGAAAACATCCTTAGTTTAATGCATTTTAAATACCTCACTCACGCACACCACACACTGCTGATTTCCACACCTCACACTCAAAACATTTAATTTAGGATCTTGATTTGGTTTAATCTGGTTCGACAAAGTATTCTTTATTGTTGTGGCCACTTGAACCAGGGTCATAACACATGGGGGGTTGATGTGAATGTATAATGGGCTGGTAGACCGACCAAACGACTAGACTGAGGGTGTTTTCACACCTGCGCTATCTGGTTTGTTTTCCCCCTCAGTACGATTTGTTTGTGCAGGTGTGAAAACAGGAATCAGACCAAAACAATCACACCCAGACCCTTTGGAGGAGGAGGAGGTCTCGGTCCAGTCCCAGACCGACTCTGGAGCGGTTCGTTTTTTGGTGTGAAAGAGTTCTGAACTGGATCTTGAAGTTTGAGCTTTAACCTCCTTCCTGTGTTTACTTTCCTGCTCCAGACAATCTGACCAATCAGAGGAGAGAGCTAAGCTAACCCACAGACACGAGACTGACATCCACCTGAACTGTTCCTTTAAGATAAAGTCAGCTCATGTTCGGTCAGACCAAAAGATAAGACAACGAAAGACAACGAAAGAATGAAAGATTGAGTTGACTCTGTTTCTGCATCTGGGTAGAGTGACCTCTGACCCCTGACTTCTTCTTCTCCTGATAATCTGGGACCTGAGGCCTTTGGTTTGTTCAGTTTTTCTATTGATAATAATCTGCTGTATTTACTGCATCAACCTCAGTAAAGACGACACTCATGTCGTCCACGTACCGTTCCCATCCTGAACTTCCATGTGTGAACAGAGTGTAAAAAGTGAGCTCCTTATCTCATCTGTATCGTCTCCTCAGGTGTTGTTGACGTGCATGTATAATTGGCCGGTAGACGACGACCTGGCAGAGCGACGGTGATTATGATCACACCGTGCGGCGTGTTGCAGCTCTACCTGTGCTCGCCGCCCCCTCTGACACTGTGGTTTTGACTGTACATAATTATCATTGTCACTATTTTCCAATGTGTTTCATGAGCGTGTTGTTGATGGTAATTTATTGTTCATGTAATCAAATATTGCCATGCGTTCAGCATTTGCCCGGTGGCACATTTAGTGTTAATTAGGCTGCAGGAGAACAGTGTGGATGGAGGGAGAGAAAAAAAAAGGAGGGAAAGAAATGTGGAAAGTTGTTGACAGCCAATCAACTTCTCACTTTCAGAGAGAGATAGAGAGTGGTACAAATAGTACGAGGAGAAACGCTGGCGGCAAACGGCTGCAGATCTGCAGCCAAGCAGGGCCTGTTTGCTATCATTAGCAAGTTTTTTTTTTCTGGAAGGAGGGATATTAATATGATTTGTCATCTCAACTTATGAACATATGAATCAGTGTTTACTAACGAACGTGCAGCACTGTCTGCAGGAAACGCTTCAATTGAAATCTTCATGTTGGATGATTTTTAACAGTCAGCTGGAGAACATGACGAGTTCAAACATCAGCGTTCAGACTGAGGAAAGGAAACAGGCAGGTAAGGTAAAAAATGCAAAAATGCACATTCAATTAAAGTTATAACAAATACCACTTCAGTATAAAGTGCTGCAAAGTCGCTTCCTCGTGGTTGGTTATATCCCTCCGCCACTCAGGCTAGTTCCAGGTCACCATGCCCTTGACCTTTGTACTTTGACCCCCAAAATCTAATGAGTTCATCCTTGAGTCCTGATGAATGTTTGTGCCAAAATTTGAAGAAGTTCAGCTGAGGAGTTTCTGAGATATCGTGTCCACGAAAATGAGACAGACATATGGAAAACTAAGGGAATAGAACTACCAACCCTGACAGTGGCCATGCCTTGCTCTTCTCTCTGGAGGGAATCTGTCACTGCATCAGTCACACACACACACACACACACACACACACACACACACACACACACACACACACACACCTATCACTGTGCCCACCAACACCTCCAGTCAACATCCTTACACCTGCAGCACAAACACACAGCCTATCTATACATCCGCTGACACACACATATTTACACACACACGCACGCACGCACGCACGCACACACACACACACACACACCCTCGGTGCAGAGCCACCCACCAAACTGACAGAAATAAGAAACAACACGATTTCTCAGAAAGGAAGCTGCAGTAATCGACATCATCTCACAATGAAACTGATCAATCATCAGACCAACACTAACGTTTGCACTGAACTGAGGCCGATCAAACAGAGTGATGATGGAGCTGAGGGTGTGTGTGTGTGTGTGTGTGTGTGTGTGTGTCATAATTGATGATGAGTATGAATATTTGTGTTTGGGTGGTAAATGGAGTCCATGTTGGGGTTGGGTGGTGGAGGTGAGAGTGTGTATGTGGGTGGAGCTAACACACACACACACACACACACACACACACACACACACACACACACACACGGCAGCACGGAAGGCCCTGAGCAACAATCTGTGGTGACAACAACACGCTACCTTCATTATCAACTCTCTCTCTCTCTCTGTGTCTCCTCCCTCCCTCCCCCTCTCTCTCACCCCACACCTTCCTCTCAGCAGCCTGCTGAACAGCTGAGGTGTCAGAGCTAAACAGGATGAAGAGGAGGAGGAGGAGGAGGAGGAGAGGGAGGAGGAGGTGATGGTGGGAGGCTGGTTGGCGGTGGGGGATTGTGGGTAACTGGGCAGGGTTCAGTTCCCACCAATATCACTAGACCAGTTGGGAATGGAGACACACACACACACACACACACACACACACACACACACACACACACACACACACACACACTCACAAAAATGTGTCATTTCATTATCAGCTCATTGATCCGTTGCAGTTGCTGATTTTCATAAAATCAATACAACATTTTAAAGCATTAACAGTCACTCCTCCTGATTAATCATTAATTAATCACTTTACACTGTGTTCATCTCTCCATTAATACATAAACACACATCATATGTAGAAATGTGTTAATGTTTACATACGTGTAGATTATAGAAATTATTACACACACACGCACACACACACACACACACATACACAAACACACAGACACACACACACACACACACACACACACACACATGTGTGTGTGTGTGTGTGTGTGTGTTTCAGGTACAGGTACAGTCCAGTTGGAGTTATAGATCTGTGAGTTTAAAGGAGCAGGTCACTGATTATATAGTTTGTTCATTTGTTTTTAGCTAAGCTAAACATTCAGCTCTGACTGACACTGCGTCCACACTACTATGTTTTCAACACACACACTAACACACCTGAATACACACACATACGTGACCATTCACTAAACTGAGCATGTGCAGGCTGGTGTAAACAGGAAGTAGCTTGTCTCCTCTGCAGTAAAGCCTCTGAAGGAGGAGCAGCAGAGACAGTTGTAGCATTAAAACAGAGAATGTAAGTGAACAGCAGCTGCAAAGACAACAAGGTCAGTGACACTGTCATTCATCATCATGTTGTTTTCACCACTGGTAGTCCAGGCTGATGACAGCCAATCAGGACAGACCGTGGGTGTGACCTCATCAGTTACAAAGGTCTCAGATTCTGTCCAGACTACAACACAACCCACTGTGTGCTGCACTGCCCCATTCAGTCAGATCATTTCGTTAACAGTCGTTCACACACGTACTGAACACCTGTTTTAAACCTGAATCACATGAGTGACATGATCAATCATCCCTGCTGGACTTTGTACGTCCTGCTCCCACCACGTCTGTGCAGGTGAAAACGTCACACTGGCAAAATCATCAGCAAACTGGTGGGATATGGACAGAAGTTCAGGGCTGAATAAGAAACTTCCTGTGCGCTGAGGAGGGGCTGATGGGTAAAAGAAGGACTTTACCTGTTGAAGTGGATTCCTGGAGGGACGGAGAAGGATCATTTGAGATGTTTTGACCTTTGGAAAAGCACTTCAGCTGTTACGCTTCCCCACTTCCTCCTGCTGAGGAGTGTGTGTGTGTGTGTGTGTGTGTGTGTGTGTGTGTGTGTGTGTGTGTGTGTGTGTGTGTGTGTGACAGCCCTCTGTGTTTGGAGTTAGCGGTGGACGACAGATCGGCCCCGAGGCGCTGCAGGTGTTTGAGATGAGAAACAGAAGAAGGCAGTTAAAGAAAAGAGACACGAAGAGAAGAAAGACAGTCAGACAGGTAGAAAAACAGAGGGATGAATTAACTGACTTTCTTTTTTTTTGACTCTCAGCTAAACACACTGTAGTTGAGTCATTTGATAAAGCATCATGTTGCATTAAATTACTGGAAACGGACCAAATATTCATTTAAATGTCTCTTTTTCAAAAAGTCCCTTGTCTTTTCAGAACGTTTACAGTCGTGTTACTACTTTATTAAACATCCAGACTTTTGTTACTCTCTAAATAATTATCTGTTCCTTTCCTCTCTGCAGGCTGTGATTCACTAAACACTAAGGCCACGAACACACTGGATGCATGGCGTGTGCGTTACGTGTGCGTTGCGTGTGCGTTGCGTGTGCGTGCCGTGGGCATGGCCGCTGTAAACGGGTCAGAGCGGCACTCTGCCTACGTCACATGATCCAGAGATTAGGCCTCTCTCCTATTTTTCACGCATCTGCCAACAAAGAGAAGTCCTGTTGATGTCACAGTGACATCATAGAAGCAACATCACATAAAACTGACTTCCACTATTTACTAGTTTCAAAAATCTAGTCTGATTCTGAATATGACACAGATGTGAAATAATATAAATATATTTTTAAACTATTTTAGCAGCTGCGTGTGGAGACAGACATTGTAGTGACGTTTTTTCAAAAGAAATCAGAAATTAATTAATAATAAAGATAAATCCAACATTCTGTAAACTCAACAGCCTGTAAACTCTATGTAGAGAGATAGAGCTCTGGGGACACAGGCAGTTTGTTCCCAACGTTACTGCTGCAGTAATGTTTCAGAAATATTAGTTTATCTTCTAAATAACTCTACATCTGTTCCTTTCCTCTCTGCAGGCTGTGATCCAATGTTTCTGCGACGGAGCCGGAGAAGAACCAGCTCGTGTGAACATTCGGGAGGTCTGGTGAACTCAGACCTGAAGAAGGTCGGAGCAGAACCACAGTGTCTTCACATCAACAGGAACCAGCTGAGAACGTCTGTGGATTCTCCAGGAGGAGCTGGAGGAAGCAGCTGAGCAGAAAGACTTCACGACCTGATCAGCTGCAAAAAATTGATGGATGAACTCCAAATTCTAGTTTTGCAGTTTCACTTCTAGTGTAATTCTAATGAAACAGCAATAATAGCAACTGCAGCTGCACAGAAACCACAGACTGTAAATAAAGATGGACATCGCCTCTTTAATGTCACCTGCAGGTTTCTGAAGCTCAGAGTGAGCTGCTCCACCGTCACCATCCTGTCAGTGTCTAACTCCGCCCATAACTGCCAGCTAATCCAAAAATGGTCAAAGAGGAGGGACATAGGTGGAGCAAAGACTTGTTGGATTGTGGCAAGCATACACTCACCCACCTGTCACTCAAAGAGGCCACGCCCTCAATCCTCCATAACTTTAGTCCTTAATAAAATGTAAACAGGTGAGTTATATAAACAGGTGTCATGAAGGAAGCAATTAGCTCTAGAGACCAGAACAGTTTTTGTACCAGGCTGTAAACATGTTTATTTCTGCTGTAAAGTTGGACATTTTAACATGGGAGTCTATGGGGACTGACTCACTGTTGGAGCCAGACTCTAGTGGCCGTTAGAGGAACTGCAGCTTCTGGTTCTTCAGTGTTGATGCTTCATGTTTCAGCCTCGGAGGTTGCTGCTTGACAGAAACTCAAATTTGATCATCAGGAAATCAAGAGCAGGGGCGACCTCGGTATCCAAGGGGTTGGGGCGCATGTCACATGGGTTCATAAGCAGCGACCGGACCATTTACTGCACTTCTTCCTTCCAACACTTCCTGTCTCTCTCGCTCTCTCTCTGTCTGTCAACTGTGACTATCAAATTGCCCCGAGAGCCGGCGTCGTCACGGTGCTCAAACCTGTGACCTTCCAGTTACAGGACAGCGTGTCTCATCACGAGACGCCCTGCCATCATCTGCCGCTAATTACTGCACTAACAGACGGTCGGCTCTCCAACACCTATCAGACACCAGCAGCTCACTGGCAGCAACATGTAACAAGATAATTTTGGAAAGTCGGCTCGTGCAAAGATTTCACAGTTTGTCTCTAATGTTCTGATTCTCTGGCTCCGACTTTAAACTGGCTGTTAGTGTTCAGTCTGTTCAGTGGAAACAGAGCAGGAGTAAGAGGAGATGGAGCTGGATCATAACATATTAAACTTTATATTGTGAGATGGCAGAAAAAAAAACTGTGCATATGTTATTTATATAGACTGTAAATCTAGAAAATAACATCGCATTCATTATCAGGCTTTACAAATTCACAGTAGTCTCACTAAAATGAATGTAAATACTGTTTTTGGTTAACAATGTATTTGCCTCTGGGCTGATGTTCAGTTGTGTGTGTATGTGTGTGTGTGTGTGTGTGTGTGTGTGTGTGTGTGTGTGTGTGGGGGGGGGGTCTGCAGGTACAACTTCCACCAATCAGAGGGTAGAGCAAAATGGGCAAAATCCAGGACAAAAAAGTATATTTTTAGTGCAATATTTCAATATTTATAAACAATATTTCCACGGTGATATATCCATTAAATGTGGTACAATATTAGTACAAAAACAGTTTTGGTCTCTAGAGCTAGTTTCCTCCTTCATGACACCTGTTTATATAACTCACCTGTTTATATAACTCACCTGTTTACATTTTATTAAGGACTAAAGTTATGGAGAATTGAGGGCGTGGCCTCTTTGAGTGACAGGTTGGTGAGCGTATGCTTGTCCCATGAAGCTCCAGACACGTCCCTCCTCTTTGTAAATTTTTGGATTAACTGGGAGTTAGGGGGTGGAGTCACACACTGCCAAGATGGTGACGGTAGAGCAGCTCACTCTGAGCTTCAGAAACCATCTTTATTTACAGTCTTTGCTCAGCACCACCACTTTCTAATAAATGTTGGTACACAAGATGTGGTTTCAGTGAGGGGGGGTTTTACTAGAAAAGAATGAGAAGTGCTGATAGTCGATCTCTGCATCGACTTTGGAAGGTGCAGTGAAAAGCTCCAGGTGAGGGTCAAACCCAACGCACCTTCTCACCTCCACACAGCTGACCAGACATTCTGTGAAGCAGCCGTGAATGTGAGATCGACAGTTTCAGAAAGTTACGAGAGTTTCTGTCTCTAACAAGCCCCCGCAACGTCATGGAAGTGCAACCAGTAAATCACTGTAGTGTGTGAACCCCCACATCCTCAGTCCCCTCCCTCTTCTGCTGTCCTAGTTCATCTAAACAAACACACAGATCAGACCTCGGCTATCAGAACCATCAACCCTCCGACGGTGTCCCGCTCCGTGTCCCTCGTCGTCTCCACCAAACATGGGATCATTTGACGGAAAAGCATATGTACGTGCATCTGCTTCCTGTGACTCCGGCAGAGCCGCGGACACTCGACGGCGGCGTCTCAGGCGGCCGAGGACTGACTTTAAACCGAGCGGCCATCTGTCTTTCTCCTCTCTGAGTTTTTCTTGGCGCCCGAGGGTGCAGCCGGCGGTGGGGGGCGGGGGCAGAGGAGTCGCCCTCTCCTCAAACACATCGAGACAAAAGAGTCTCTAAAGAGAAGAAAACGACAACTGCTCATCCAAGCAGTCCCGCTGAGACCAGGTCCAGGTCCTCAGAGGCTGAGCAGCGTCACGTGCTCCCGGAAACATGACGACAACAACAGTTTAAAGACATTAAAGATCTGATTCATTCAAATATGACATTAAAACATGAAACGTGTAATGACAAGTAAAGGTATTTATATAATAAACAATGGTAGCAATACATACGGATGATTTACTTATAGATGTAAACGCAAATGTAAAAATATGTGGGAAAAAACCAAAAACAAACTGTACTGTGGTTTTTCTACTGTAATAATTCTGTAAAATCGTTCAAAATATTTTTGTTTTCTTGTGATTTTTTACATTGATTGTTTTCATCTGTGTGTAATATAATAAATTATAAAAAGCAAAAACAAAGAAATGTAATGCATTCACTTAAAGAAGTAAAATCTGAATTTCTGAATTAACGATGAAATTATCACGTTAATTCAGAAAAACAGGAATTTTTAAAACTTTTCTCTTAGAAAATAAACTAATAAAAATCCTGTTTTTCTGAATTAATGACAAAATTATCTGGTTTCAAACAGGTTTTTCTGAAGTATTTTTTAAATTTAAAAAAAATTTCCCAAATATTTAAATAATTATATCGTTAATTCAGAAAAAATAGATTTCTTAGTGAATGAGTTACACTTCCATGATAAATCTACACTGTATGTCAAAATAATTGTGTGCAGCAGTGTTCTGTTTGATTAACTGCAGTGATCCGTGATCTTGTGACCCACGACCTGGTCTCAGGTTGGGAACCACAGCTCTGTGATCTGACTGCTCAGGTATGAATGTGTTTTCAGGTGTGATCGTCTGGACGGAGATCTGTTCAGTTTGCAAACGCTGTTTTAAAATGAAAACGTAGTCGTCAGATGATCGAAGGCTTCGTTTCAACAACATGAAAACAAGAAGCGTCCTCCCTTCCCCTCTTTGATTGTCTACCTGTGATCCCACCTCTCACTTCAACAGGTGACAGGTTGAATATTTTCTACATGATGTGATTGTAAAGCTCTTTGAATGTCACCAACTTTTCTGTTGTTTCTCTTCTCTCTGCTGAGCTCAGTCACTTCACTCTTTTCTTTGTTAGAGAATTACATTTTGACAATGGCATCGAGTCCCTGATCCTGGTCTCAGCTCTTACCTTTCCTGCCCCCCCCCCCTCCTCCCATCAGCCCCTGCTCTCTGACTCCACAGAGGGGGAGTCGAGTTGGGGGAGGGTTTGAGGACTGAAGGATTTGGCAGAGTTTAGCCTCTAAGAGTCCAGCGGAAATGGGAGGACAGGTTCATCAAAGACTCCCCCTCGTCCTCCCCTCCTCCTCCTGCCTGAACAGGAGAGGCCATAATGAGGCTGGAAGAGGTGGGCGGAGCTCTGAAGGGCCAGCAACTGTCGGCCTGTGTCCCGCCGCCAAACGGACGTGACATGAAACTGTCACCGGGGCTTTCAGTGCAGGTCTGCCTCATTCAGGCGGGAGGAGGTGGCGGTTGGCGAGTTCTGGAACGAGTCCACACACATTCGAGACCAACCAGGAATCTGATTTCCACCTCGGGCTAATGATGGTGATTTTGAAGGGGGGGGGGTGTTTCTCCTCCTGTCGCTCACCATCGATAACCTCCCTAATGACCTGCGTGAACGCAGCCCGCAGGAATGTTCGCTCACCTTTGCAGAGGAAGTGATCAACACAAGCTTTCCTGCTAATTGAGGAGAAAATAATACGGTGCGCGCCCCCGGCCGCGGCCCGACAAATGAGAGAGGTGTTTAGAGAATAAGAGGTGGATGGGGCCCGACAGCGGGGGCCCCATTGTGTCGGCGCAACACGAAGGGGATCAGCAACCGGGAGGGGGGAGGAGGGGGGGGGTTTCTGAACAAATCCAAAAGGAACAAAGTGGGATTATCAGGTTCCCAGCGGCATGGGGCTATTCCTCCCATAACGTCATTAGACGGCATTAAAGCGCTCAGCTTTTCTCTCCCTTCATACGAGTGAAAACCCCGAGCAGTCCCGCAGGAGATTAGTCCACGACAAGGTCTAATTGACAAACCGGGAGCGCGGACCGTCAATGGAGTGATGTTATCCCCGCTGTCGCTTTGAGCGGCAGAACAAGAGACGCACAAAAAGGATTAGTGAGGCTGATAGCTGCGAGGAGAGAGAGGAGAGTTTAACTTCCTGCTCAGGAGTTTCCTCAGTTTCAGATCAGGATATTTAAGAGTGGAACAAAGTGCAGTCGATTCTGGTTAATCCATATTCCACCGAGCAGCACTCTTATTATGAAGTCAGGACTGTTTCTGAACACCGGCCCCGAGTGACTGATCCTCTACAGACAAATAACACAACATTAGTTCACTCCAGTTCCGTTTCCTACAGAATACAGCACAGAGGATTGAGAGACACATTAAACTACCTGAATCAACACAATAGAGGAAATTATTGATTAATGTATCTGCTGCAAAATATACAAAAAGCAGATGAGCTTGTATATGAAGGTTCTTGTGCATCTTATGATCCAGCATGAAACTTTCTCCGTGTTTCTATAAACCATAAAGTTTATTTTCAGACGTGGAGACGTTTCAGATGTGACCTCTGGGACAGGGCGGAGCCTCCTGGAGTAACGAGTGTGGTCCAGACCAAACTAGCATGTTAGCTTCTGATTAGAGTGTTCGCTAATGTGCTAGCTAAACATGTAACTCCATAGAACACACAGCAGAAGTACATTACATTAACACCTGGGAATGGGGGGGTCTGAAGTTCCCCTGCAAAACTGGTGCTCTAAGCAAAATGATGTTACACGGCCACAGATGCAAATAATCATCTTTATGCAATTTTGGCAAAGATATACATGAAATCCAATGCTGATGTCAATGACCTTTTAAGGTCACCAGAGGTCAGACACAAACTGCCTCCACGTCTGAAGTAAAACCTCGGGGTGTGTAGATTATATGCTGAAACTTTCATGCTGTATTCATAAAATGCACCATTGGTTTGTCTGTCTGCTCCTCTAATATATATCACCACAATGTTTACGGACATATTTAATTTGTTGTACCTGTCCACCTGCTCACCTGTTGCTCTCTGTGTATGACAATAAAGTTTATGAATCTTTAATCTGAATCCACCTCTGTGCAACTTGTGTTCAGTAAAATGTGGCTCTGCCCGTCACAGGAAAAAAAGTATTGTTAAATAAAATCCAGGCAACAATTTCGATTCCTTCAAAACGCGTCAGAAAAATCAAGAGTTGGTCTTTACATGTGATTTCTGAGCAGTAGAGTTGGAGTTGGAGTTGTGCTGCTTTTGTCCTGCATTAATCTTCTTGTCACTGGGTTTCCTGACTGTCAGGCAGGTGAACCACAGTCCTAGGAGGCTCCCTAATAAATAATAACGAGAACTAGAATCACCGCCTCGCTGCTGTATCCCTCCGCCAACCAGACAATTGTCCACAAACATGGTCACAGTTTCTCCTTCCTGAGTTCCAGCATTGAATAATGACCAGAGGTAACATCATGATGTCATGGTGAAGTTGACCTTTGACCTTTTGGGAAATTGTTCATAATTAGTTTTTATGACCAAAAACATTGTTTTTTGAATGTTTGTGCCAAATTTACCACATTCAAAAAGCCAAATCCTTGTTTTGTGAGGCGACCGTGACCGTGACCTTTGACCACCGAAATCTAGTGAACGTTTGTGCCAAATTAGAAGAAGTCCCTTCAATGCGTTACTGAGATAACGTGTCCACGGGAATGAGACGGACGGACGGATGACCTGAAAACCTCTGACTGTCAGTCACTACTCTGATTCCACTTTAATGAAACTTAACACTTCCTGCAGTTGTTTCACATTAAAAGCCTGTGAGGAAAGCGAAGTATTTAGCACTTTGAGCCACCGGAACATCTGTGCAGGAAGTTTTTTGCCTCAGAGTTAAATCTCCTTTTCCTCTTTCATATTTTATTTCTGTCTGAACTGATGTGAATTTAAACAGTAAATAAGGTAATTACAATAATTGTCACCCGACTCCTGCTGCTGCGTCACATTCTGTGTTCAATCAGCCGTCAGGACGCCACCGAGGCCACGACACGGCGGCCGCCTGACTCGTTCCCGCGTCCACTCCAGAGCTCATTTCAACCCCGGGCTCTGCAGAGAAAGCAGCCCTGCCTAATGTCCCACTTCAGCCCCCATAGTCGGAGGCTGTAATTAAAGGGTGATTAAGAGGCTGGAGCTTGATGAATGGAAACCTAAATAGTCTAAATACCCCATGCTGCTCTGCTGTTGGACACAGCGTGGAGGACTTAATTGATTCAGGCTAATCAGTGGTCAGAATTAAAACAGTCACAGTTGTCTGGGAGAGACGAGGAAGGGGGGGGGGAGTGAGGAGGATGAGGAGAACAGAAGGTTGAAGGGAAAGAAAGAGGAGGAGGAGGGAGGATGTGTGTTATTGTGGAAGGAAGGAGCAGCTCGGCAGAAGGCGTCCGGTATTCTCCTGCATAAATTAAGGAAGCTCACACACACTCACACACACTCACTCACACACACACACACACACACACACACACACACACACTCTCTTTACAAACACACTGGCGGATATTAAAGGAACAGTTTGTCAGACAATTAGGTGATATGGAGACTCATTAGCGTGGAACGTGACGGCCAACTACACGTCTGACTCTGGCATCGAGGCGCCGCTGAAGGAAGATCCTGCAGATGATTTTAAAAACGTCTTCCTGAAGGTTTGATGATGTTTTACTCATCAAATTAATTAAAAAATAAAACTAGAATCACCTCCTTGTGGTCGTATCCCTCCGCCACTCGGACTAGTTCCAGGTGACATCCCTGTTTATCCAGAGTCATAGAAAATATGAACCACCTGTTTGAAATTTTGTCATAATTTTTGTGTGAAGTCACAATGCCCTTGACCTTTGACCCCCCAAAATCAAATCAGTCAATCCTTGAGTCCAAGTGAACGTTTGTGCCAAATTTGAAGAAGCTCCTTCAATGTGTTACGGAGATATCGCTTTTACAAGGCCGAAATCGTGTTTTGTGAGGACACCGTGACCTTTGACCTTTGGCCACCAAATTCTATTGAGTTTGTCCTTGAGTTGAGATGAATGTTTTTACCAAATTCTACCAAATTTGAAGAAAGGTAATATCTCCATAACACCTTCAGGGAGTTTCTTCAACATGGATGAACTGATAAGATTTTGGTGGTCAAAGGTCAAAGGTCAAGGTGACCTCACAAAACACTTTTTAACCATAACTCAAAATAGGTGGCTCATATTTTCTATGACTGTGGATAAACAGGAATGTCACCTGGAACTAGTCTTAGTGGTGGAGGGATACGACCGCGAGGAGGTGAATCTAGTCCTCTTTAGTCCGGTGTCTACCTGAACATGAAGACAAACATTGAACCTGATTCATCCTGTCACCTCACAGCTGAACTGTCCTTCACCAAAGCACTGAGCTTTATAACCTGTGACCTTTGACCTGCTGCAGCGTGTGAACAGCCTGAAGTCTCCAGCAGCATATGTCACGTTACACTCAGTCACACCGCAGAACGACAACGTGTGTGAAGAGCCGCCGTCCTGCAAATAACTTCACCAAACAACAACAACAACAACAACAACAACAACGCTGCTGTGAAAACACGACGCCCGGCACAAAACAATGGCCGCCTTGTGTGTCGGCGTGTGTTTGGCACGGCTGCGCGGTGAAATATGTCACGGCAACATGTTCGGCCTCGGAGTGGAAGTGAAGGCGACGCCTCCAGTTCTCACAGGGAGAGTAAACTGCAAATGAATCACAAGTGATACACACTCAAAAAAAAAAACTGCCTACAACTCACAACCACAGGCACTCAGAGAGAAGTAGATAAAACACACACGCACACACACACACACATGCACACACGCACACACACACGCACACGCACATGCACACACACACGCACACACACACACACACACACTGTCACTTGTATTTAGGCTCAATAACAATCAACAACTTGTTTCCATGTGTCTGCTGAAGCTTCTCATATCAGCTTCTTAACATGTTACTGTTCACACACACACACACACACACACACACACACACACACACACACACACACACACACACGTAAAGTGTTTCTAAATCTCAGAATGATACCCATTTATTTTGATTTTCTATGTCTGGATTTTAAAGCTTGAGACTCAAACAGATGTAAAACTTCAGATTCGGTCGTTTTGTCGTTCAGTATTGATTGACTGAGCGATTACATCACCAACACACAGTATTCATAACCAAGATGGAGGTACAGGCTACAAACAGCTGGGACCTTCTCTCACTCACTTTGTTGATGATGGTGTTGGATGGTAAATAAATAATGGGCAAAATGCAAAATGCAAAAAAAAAAAAAACTTAAGTTAATGTTAAACAACGCTTATTTACAAAAAAAAAAAACCCTTCAGGTGCAGCAGAAATCTCACCTTTGAGTTGCTTGTTCAGTTTTCTAAGCTGTGTCCTAAGACACAGAGCTAATTTCCCCTTCATGACACCTGTTTATAAAACTCACCTGTTTATTATTAAGGACTACAGTTATGGAGGATTGAGGGCGTGGCCTCTTTGAGTGACAGGTGGGTGAGCGTATGTTGGACACACCTAAGTCTCAGCTCCACACATGTACCACCTCTTATATTATCATATTTGGATTAGGTGAATTAGGGGCGGAGTCAGATGCTGCCAAGATGGCGACAGTGGGGCAGCTCACTCTGAGCATGACTGTGCAAAGTTCACATCAATGATTTAACACTGACGTCATCTTCACTGTGTGTTTGTGTTGTTTTTGTTCTGACTCTGCCTCTGTTGACTCAGTCTGTGACTTCCACAGATCTGGGTTCAGTTTGTGGTTTAAGGTTCAAGTAGGTGATAACAGCTTAAATAAACAGCTTCACCGTCGGAGACTGTTGCCAGGAGACGAGTCAGCAGGTTGTTTAAATAGTCTATCGGGGAATTTTCTCATTGTTGTCATTGACACTGTAACAGGAAGGTGCAGGGCAGCGGGAAGATGTTTTAAGTTGGAGGTGTTGCAGTGGGAGGAGCATTTCACCCAAACCCATACAATACAACCTGTACAAACACAACATGGGCCTACAACAATACCACTGCAGCACAGATGAAAGAAGCAGCAGCCAGGTCTATAAAACAAACACAGGAATTCAAATGCTATTACACAACAACAGCTCACAATAATGTCATAAGACTGCAATACACATGTCCAAAAACCCATTGCGCATGACACACAAGAACATATGCAACAAAGGTGTGTTAAACTGCTCGGCCGCAGCTAAATCCAAATAACTTACCTTGAGCTGCAGGTCAGGTGCTCCAGTAGTTGTAATAATCCAGATGTGGATTCATCTCAGGTGATGTGGAAGTGAAGTCTCTCATCAGGGCACGGTGTCCACCGAGTTCAAAATGTCGGTGCGGACTTGCATCGAGGAGAGGTGAGCTCCTCCCTGCTCAGGTAGACATGCTGCTTCACCTTGGACTGCGACACAAGACTCTCTAGTGACGTCGCCAGGTATTTTGTGCCGGAGGTCCCGGACAGTCTGGGTCCAGCTCCTCGGGAAGGTGAAGCGGCACCGAATCAACCGGTTTCCCTCCGCTGCCTCTTCACGCAGGCAAATCACACAACGTGACGACGCTCCGCCACGTAATGAAGTCACTTCCGTTTAGCAAACCAAGCTGGTGTAAATACGCGGGAGAGCGTTTCTTTCCCAAAACGTCTGGCCGGAAAATTGACGTTGGGTGGCGGGAAAAGCTCGTCAAATGCCGCCAAATGAGTCCTAGCTCGACATCTGTTAGCAACATGCTAAGTGGCGGCGTTGCTAGCTGGTATGTGTCTCCCTCTCAGAGGAAAAACTACAACCAAAGGAAAAAGATGGCGTCGATCTCCCGGGAAGGCTGGGCGTCACCTGTTGCTCTCGTTAGCTGGTGGTTTGCCCAAAAAAATCCATGTGATGTTATCCTTCGATTAGCTATCAATTACAAAACAGCAGCAGGTTGTAAATTTATAATCCTAATTTAGAATTGACATGACACGCCCACCACTGCCTCTGATTGGCTGATGATCATTGCCTTCGCCGGTTGGATTGGTTGGGTTTAGACATGTTAGGGTCATGGTAAAATAAAATAAAAACAGTTGCAGAAAACACCTTAAATTGAGTTTTTCCTTTAAATCGGAGTTAAGATTAAAGCAGTTACACAAAACACCTTAAATTAAGATTTGATGAATTTCCCCTAGGGGATAAATAAAGCATCTATCTATCTATCTATCTATCTATCTATCTATCTATCTATCTATCTATCTATCTATCTAAATTAAGATTTTCCTTCAAGAATGCGTAAGATTTCCTTAAAATAAAAACAGTTGCACAGAACACCTCAAGTTAAGATTTTCCTTAAAGTCTGAATTAAGGTTTCCTTAACAAAACACCATTAAGTCTTCTCCTTAAGGTTTCCTTAAAATGTTCACTTAAGTATTCAAAGTTTTCTCCTCATCTTAGTCTTATACTATTTACCAGCTTCCCATAAGTGATAACAGGTATAACTAGCTAATTGCAGCAAACAAACGGTCTCCATGGAAACAGTAGAATTTTACTGCTGTAAAATCTCTGTTACTGCTGTTAATGCCTTAATGTTTTTCCTTTTAAGATATTCTGTGAAACACCCTTAAGTAACTTCCTCAGCTAAGGAGAAATTTAACCTTAAGTAAAAAAACTTGGTGTTTTGTTCAACAGGCCCCTGCTCTTTATTTACCTGTTGCCATGGTGACTCACAGTATCCGAGCTCCACTGACAATCTTGGTCAGGGTCAGTCCTGGTCCTGGTCTCTGGAGCCGATGGTCCCAGGTTCTACATGACGGATTTCGTGTAGTCGTTGTGTGTGTGTGTGTGTGTGTGTGTGTGTTACAGCAGCTGCTGTGTGTCGGTCCCTGATGACATCACTGTGGTTTGGTTAATGATGGACGCCAAGCTGCAGGTACAGATGGCCGAGAGTTACAGTTACAGTACAGAACATACAGACTGTATAGATACACATTATAGAGACATCACATGATGCCTACACATTACACACACACACACACACACACACACACACACACACACACACACACATTAGTGAGTCCCTGTAGGTGTGTATTAGTTGTGTTTAAGGGCTGCAGGGAGCTAGTTAACTGTCAGCTCAGGGGAATCAGTGGGTCATCATTAGTGACTGAACTCTCTTTTGACAAACAACAAACAATCAAACAAACAACAAATAAACAAACTGTTTGGAGGGAAGAAATTACATCTTTCAGATCAGTTTATTTTTGATTAATAGACCGATAACAGTTTCACCTGTAGGTGGAACACACACACACACATACACACATTTATTTTCATTATCAGGTCACTTTGCTGTTCAATTAGATGATTAGATTAGATGAAACAAACAACAAATCAAGCGCTCCTGTTTTTGTTCCATTCAACTTGAACATGAATTATTTAACTAATGACATCCCTGATAATTATTAGTCAATTACGACGAACATGTTGATTCATATGAACAGTTAATCACCTGAATGTGTGTCATGTGACAGGTGACATCATGATGTTTTGGTTTTTGTCTGGTTCACAGTCACAGATCAGCTGGTGGAGACCAAACACGGAGCTGAAGTTAGACTGACACTGATCATGTGACACAGACACCACAACACCTGGATCATCATGTGACACACAGCTGTTTTATCAGCTGATGACACGTCACATGTTGTTGTTTACAGTTGCCTCCAATCAACACGGAGCAACTTGGAATTTATCAACAATAGATCTTGGTAGGAGTGAGCGCTCTGACTCTCTATACCCATCTGTACTGTTTCATCTCACAGTCTACACATTCACAGTGTGTAATAAACACACACACACGCACATACACACACACACACACACACACATACACACACACACACACACACGCACATACAAACACGCGCACACACACACAAACACACACACACATGCATGCACACACACAGACTACCAGGTGTGACACAGAACTACTGATGAGGTGAAGTGTGTGCTTGTGTGTGTGTGTGTGTGTGTGTGCGTGTGTGTGTGTGTGTGTGCGTGCATGTGTGTGTGTGTGTGGCACATGCTAATTGTGACCCGTGGGCTCTGTGTGAAGCCTTGGTATAATTATCTGTGTAATTGTCGTGTATTTTGTAAAGTGCCAGATCATTTAATTCAGGATTAGCTCTTCTCACCTCCAACGGCCGAGGGCGGTGCTCTGCCTGCTGCACCCCTCCCTCTCCCAACAGCACCACACACACACACACACACACACACACACACACACACACACACACACACACACACACACACACACACACACACATCCTCCTGTCTGTCCCCAGTGACACCCAAAGGTGCTGCTGCTGCAATATTCATAAATTAAACCTCCCTCTCTCTCTCTCTCTCTCACACACACTTTCTCACTTTCTCTCCTGCTCTGTCGTTCTTTTTGTTCTCTCACTAACACGTCTTGAGTTAAGGAGGGTATCAAGTCACTCGTCCATCTGCGATGCAGACTGCATGAAGCGCACACACACACACACGCACACAGACACACACACACACACACACACACACACACACTAGAACAATGCAATAAAATGGGAGATGATTATATAGCAGGTTTTGGTCAAGGCTGTTTTACACCCACCGCGACTCTGGAGCTGAAACGATCAGTTGATTAAATGATCAACATGAAATTAATTGGCAATAATTATTTAATTGATGAAGTCTTTTTAAGCTTCTCTTGTACCAGCTTCTCAGACATGTAATATTTGACAGTTTCCCAGTTTCCTACGACAGTGAACTCAACATTTAGGACATTATGATTGTTTGAAAAAAACAACTAGAATATGTGACGTTTGATTTCAATTAACTGTTAAATTAATCAATTAACTGTCAGCTGTTCTATAATGAAAATAAGACACAGTTCTCTGTAATGGGGTGATCCGACTTTAATTTGAGGGACAGAATAAACTACAACAACAATAGTCCACTGGGCCTGGCTGGTAATCCAGTCTGGATCTCAGACGTCACTAAGGTTGTATTTGAAACACTCTCAGTCTGAGTTCAACTGAAAGTCAAAAGAGAGAGAGAGAGAATAACCATAGAAACTGACTGAGTAAATAAACAAACAAATGACTAAATATCAAATCAAATCAAATCAAATGTATTTATAAAGCACATTTATAACAACAGCTGTTGACCAAAGTGCTGTACAATCAATAACATAAAAACAACACAGCAAGAACACAAACTGGTGAAAACAGCAGAAATGACAAATCTCACACTGATTCAAAGGCCAAAGAATAAAAATGTGTTTTAAGATGTGATTTAAAAACAGGCAGTGAGGGGGACAGTCTGACATGTAGAGGCAGCTGAAAAAGGCCCGGTCTCCCCTGAGCTTCAGCCTGGATCTGGGCACAACTAAAAGCGACTGGTCAGCAGACCTGAGAGTTCGTAGAGGTACATGTGCCACTAAAAGATCTGACAGGTAAAATGGAGCGAGCTCATGTAATGATTTATAAACGAAAGTTAAAATTGAAAAATCAATCCTAAAACGTACAGGGAGCCAGTGAAGGGAGGCCGGCACGGGGGAAATGTGCTCTTGTTGGCCTGTTCCTGTTAAAAGACAAGCTGCTGCATTTGGACCAACTGTAGTCGTGAGAGGGAGTTCTGGTTAACACCAACATAAAGAGCTTTACAGTAGTCAAGGCAGGACGAAATAAAAGCATGGATGACTCTTTCAATATCATTAAAAGACAGACAGGACTTGACCTTTGATAAAAGCCGCAGTTGAAAAAAGCTAGATTTCACAACTGAATTGATGTATTTGTCCAATTTAAAATCACTGTCCATAATCACTCCCAGATTTCTAACTGTGGATTTTACGTATGGACTTACAGAGCTCAGGTCTATGTGGGGGCCAACACAGGCACTACTGGGTCCGGATAACAGAATCTCTGTTTTTTTTCATCAAAACTTAAAAAGTTTAAGGCCATCCAAGCTTTAATGTCCTTAAGACAGTCCAACAGTGGCTGTAAAGTGCCGTTTTGTTTCAAGGGCAGATACATTTGTGTGTCATCTGCATAAAAATGAAATGTTTCGCCATGTTTTCTAAGAATGGACCCAGGGGGGAGCATTTAAAGAGAAAATAGGACAGGCCCAAGAATGGACCCCTGAGGCACTCCACAAGGTAAAGGCGCTGAGGAGGACACACAATTACCAAGTCTGACAGAAAAACTTCTGTCAGACAAGTAAGACCTGAACCACTCCAGAGCGGTTCCTTTAATACCTACATAATGCTCTAGGCGAGCGAGAAGGATACTGTGAGCAGAATCCCCTGAGTCATTGGCCAATAAAAGATCATTAAAAACTTTTAAAAGTGCAGATTCAGTCCTGTGAAAGGCTTTCAAACCAGACTGGAACAGCTCAAGAATACCATGTAAGTTTAAGAAGGACTGCAATTGAATAAGCACAATTTATTTCCAGGATTTTTGAAAGAAAGGGAAGTTTTGAAATGGTTGTCCAGATTAGGTTTTTTGATCAGTGATTGCACAACTTCATGTTTAAAGTTAGCTGGTACAACACCTGAAGCCAGACTGCTGTTTAAGATTGTTTGGATATTAGGTCCAATAGTCTCAGATCTCTTTAAAACAGCGAGAGGGAACAATGTCTGTGGGACAAGGAGAGGGTTTCATATGACCAATAATCTCCTTTAACTGGGGGAGAGACACAGTCTCAAACTGCTTAACAACAGCAGAGATAGTGACAGCAATGGACGGGTCGTAGGAAGGGGTGACATGTTTGCTCTAATGGTCATAATCTTGTCAATAAAAAAGTGAAGGAATTTTTCACAGATTTCTGGGGACACATCAAAGCAAGCAGGTGGGGGGGTATTGAGAATATTATTAATGGTGTTGAAAAGAACACAAAGTTTGTTGCAGCTATTTGAGAAAATAGTAGAAAATTATTTCGCCTTTTCCTCTTTGACAGATTTCTGATAGTTACACCTGCAGCCTGTCTTTCTTCCATTTGCGTTCATCCTTCCTGAATTCACGTCTGACAACACGAGTAGTGTCGTTCAGCCATGGTTCAGATTCAGGTTTGGAACGCATGGATGCTATTAAATATATATATATATAATCAAATGAATGAATGTGAATAAATAAAACATGAAAAAATCATGAAGTAAGTAAAGTGTGACTTTAGAGGAAGATGAGACTGTAACCGTCCTTCAGTCAATACATGAAACAACAACTACAGTCTGTGTGTGCGTGTGTGTGTGTGTGTGTGTGTGTGTGTGTGTGTGTGTGTGTGTGTGTGTGTGTGTGATGTAACACACTGTTTAAACTGACAGCAGTGAAACTCTATTGCCTGTGTGATCGGCCAATTTTCAGTCAAGCTCATGTTGACTTAACTAAACCGAAGATCACACTGCTGTCAGAGTGTGTGTGTGTGTGTGTGTGTGTGTGTGTGTGTGTCTGTGTTTTGATTGTATTGTTTGTAACAGTTTGAATAAAATCACCCTCTTTATCGTCCTCGATTCCTTCATTTCACACTCAAACAGCTGATTACGGGGCTTTAATGTTCGTCCATGTTTGCCTTCATGATGGAGGTTAGTAAAGTGAGCGGCTGACCAGGTGTTAGTCCACACACAGGTATTTAACCCAGGGTCACTTTTACCTGTGACCTGTAGTTAATGTGAGACTTTAATATCCATGTGTCATTTAGTCTCTAGTTGTTTGTCCTCATCAGCAGATGAAGCCGGGGGCTCGCTCGGCGTGTAATTAAAATTCTTCAGGCCTGTGATGGACAGGCCTTTAAAGAGGAGTCACACCCTGGTTCACTGTGATCCAGTTTCACACACAGGCTGCTGGGCCGGGTCCAGAACAAACGAGGTGTGTGCTCTCAGTGTTTACATACCACACAGATACATGATTGGCATTTGGCATGTAGCTTCCTCCGCTAAAAGGATCTACACACACACACACACACACACACACACACACACACACACAGTTGTAACAGTAAGTGACAGAGAGAATGTGTTTGACGTGACTGACGAAGAGGAAACTTGCTGCCTCATGCACTTTATGTTTCTCCACCTTCAGTCTGAGTTCAGAGGAGATCAGGACTCTTTCTGATCATTTTCTGTGTCTTTGGCCGTTTAGCGTCGTCATGCTGCGTCTCTTCGTAGTGACTGACTGACTTCTCCTACAGGAAATGTCACTTCAAACAAAGGCCCCCCCCCCCTCCGGGGCCCCCGAGCCCTTTGTTCTGTAAACCATCCAGGTATCTGCCGTATTTAATCATCCATCCATCATGGCAGCTGAACAGTCGGGGTGTGTTGAGCGGTTTTGTAATGGTTGAGTCATGTGACTGTGTCGTTCAGAAACTTGACATTTATCACCGAAGCCACTCACACCATCGCTGTCACTCAGGTATGTTGATAGACGCATCACTGACTATTTGTGTCAGATGAGTTTTAATGGATGTTTTAAAGAGTAATTTACAGCCACTTGTCACGACCAGTTTATACAGCTCCCCCCCCTCTGAGAAAGAAACTACCTTCTGCTACAATCATCCACTCATCTGGCTGCTAAAATACCTGTTATTATCCTCAGCAGGTATGAAGGCCTACAACCCAGATTCCCGCCGCCGCTCACACATGTTGGGTAATTTCCAGAGAAGAGAAGAAAGCAAACACACCACCGCGCTGCTGTCAGTCTGTCTGTCTGTAAATTTACTGCCAGGCTTCGTCTGGCTGCGTCAGTATATCATTACTCTCACATTTCCTTCCTGAAGGGTCTGCTCCACACGCCGCAGAACAAAGGGTCTGAGAGGTGGCAGCAGTTTCGGTGGATGTTCCTCTGGAGGAAATGGTTTTTGGACTGAGTTTATGAGGATAGGATTATGGAAATGTTAAAATTTTTTATCATTCATCATCAGATTTCCGTCGTCCACAGTTCAGAGTTTCCCGCCACAGACTTGAAAACCTGTTAAAAATTCATCAGTTGAAGTTGAATTGTTCCTGGAGTTCATCAGGGATCCTGATTAGCTCCTCTGTGGATCTCTGCCTCTGACCTCTGACCTGTAGGTGTAGAGCTGCTTCCAGGCCTGTCACAGGTCACCTGTCAGTTCCTGATGCTCTCTAATGTTTCAGACTGTGGGTGGAGGGGTGGAGGGGGGGTCTGAAGTGAGGGAGGCGGGAAAGGGGAGGAGGGTTGATTCTTATCTGATCCAGACCACTTTGGGACACCTGTGGTATCTGGGACGATATATTACCACCTAAGTAGCCGTAACCCCCCCCCCCCAGGTTTAGTGTCGGAGGTGGGCAGAGCTGTCAGACAGCTGCAGGGAGGAAGTGAAGACGACAGGAGGGAACGCCTTTTATTTATGGAGCGGTGAAACGAGGAGATTTGACGAGGAGGAGCCGCAGACAGCGAAGGTGATCAGGTTCATGACGAGGAACAACAACAGAGAAGAAGAAAAGACGACAGGAAGTAACAACAACCTCCCACATTCAGGAAATCTAATTAAGTCTGAACCAGTTCTACAACTGTAATCACTCAGCTCATCGATGCTGATCCCAGCAGCTGGTCCAACATCTGTAAACGTACCACTGCAGTCCTGGTCCTGGTCCTGGTCCTGGTCCTGTGTGCTGGACCTCCTCTGGTCTGAGTCCTGGTCTGATCTGGTCTGAGATCCGCCCTGTTCTCTTTGATCTGCAGGTCTACCTGCTCGACGAGCTCAGAGGATGTTTATTCCCCACACCTAGAGTGTTGACAGGTGAGATGAGGAGGGGGAGCTGCTCAGGTGTGTGTGTGTGTGTGTGTGTGTGTGTGTGTGTGTTGGTGATAGACACTCCCTTTGTCTCCAGGTGTGTGTGTGTGTGTGTTTCTGAGGGACACTCATGCATTTCTTCTCATTCCTGGATCAGTGTGTGTGTGTGTGTGTGTGTGTGTGTGTGTGTGTGTGTGCTCAGTCAGGTGTGTGTGCCCAGGTTTATGTGAGTGTGTCGGGGGTATGAATCCTCCTCTGTGCCCCTGGGCTCTTCCTGTAGCAGTGTATGTTTCCACCCCCCCAGGCCTGGGGACTTTACAGGCTTTAACTGAGGCAGTATCAGCTCCCCAGTGAAGACAATTAGCTGCTAAACGCCTCCCTGCTCACCGCTGTTTGTTTACCCGCCGCCGGCCCGCCATGTTGGCGGCGTGTTTGCTTTTTGTCCTCGTGCGTGTTTAACCGTGTAGCGGCGTCCGGAGAGGAAACACAAAGAGAGAGACGCCTGTTGACGTGATGAGACGAGGACGAGGAGACGGACGGAGTCTCTCTCGTGATTCTCTGAGACAAAGAGAGAAAACATTTGTGGGTTTAAAACGTTGAAAATAAAAACAGCTGATGTGACGAGAGGAGAAAGAAGGAACATTAATGACATTCATATTTCACAGTTTCATGTCTCATGCTCTTGTGTCGTGTCAGCACAGGAAGTCATGTGATCTCTGAACGACAGGGACTCTAAAGATTTATTTCTCTGCAGTGACGCAGTTTCTCCCGTAGTTAGCTCCCTGTTAGCCGCTGTGCTATAGCAATGGCTGACAGATCCATCAATACACCTCCATATCATTCACACTCAACACACAACCAACACTAAACTAACACATACAATATCAATATTTAATCATTTCATTTCTTAATAAATCAAAAGCAAAACTTTTTCCACAATTCAATCCAATAAGTCCCAAAGAAAAAGATAAATAAAAGTAAATAATAAAATAAAAATAATAAACTCATAATGTTCTTTAAGTCCTTGTGTGAACAAATACAATCTTAACTTCTTTTTATTAAAAACATATTGAAGTATTTTCTGGTCAAGAAATGTGTCTGTATTAAACTTCTACATGAAAACAGAAAATGATGATGATGAAGGAGTCGATGAGTCAGAGAGTCTGACCCTGAACCGAGCCGGATGATTGGATGTCTTCTTCTCTCCTGGACTTTCACTCTCTAATATTAATAATCAGCTTCAGACACTTTTTGTTTCCTGTATCTAGAAGCTCATGAAAGATCGTTTATTGGCATTTTGAATTCTCCAAAAAAAATCTTTGCATCATGTGAGAAGCTCGAAGCAGCAAATGTTTGACTTTTATTAAGAAGAAAATAATAAATAAAAATAATAAAAACATCAAAGTAACCATCAGAATTATTATCAAAAGACGGAAAAAAGAAAAACAAACTCTTTAAAAAGACGGAAGAGAATCACTCTCAGGTTTGGGCGGCAGCTGAACAGAAATCTGGAACAACATGAAGTAAACGATTAATTCATCTTCACTTCGCTACCAGCAACAGTTTCAAGTCAAATGAAACAGGCACAAAACAAAATCCCAAATGTATAAATTAAGAGGAACAAACTTTTCCTCATGTTTTTAACTTTTCTCTTAAACAGAGAAAATGAAAACTGAATAAATAATAAAGTGATTGTAACAGAAGAAGAGGAGAAGAGCTGCAGGACGACAGGAGACAAACATCCATCACATCATTTCACCGCTTCTCATTTGGGACTTTGACTCCACATGTCCGTCACGGAACCAGCGACATATTGAAATGTTCATTTTTAGCACCGAGACTCGGAGGCCATTTTCACAGAGCGCCTGGTGACGGCCGAGGTCGTGTAGAGACACATCGTCCATCATGTCCCCGTAAACACCCGCTGAGTCCCCGGCTGCTCAGTGTTTCACATGAATATACGAGGTGTCACTTTGTAATGGAGTCTCATCTTTGGTTTGACGGCGGGTCGGTCCTGAGGAGGAGACGAGGCCTGTCCGTCTCTCAGGAACTTTACACTCTGGACAGACAGAGGAGGAGACACTTGAGTCTTTAACACTCGAAGGACGGGAAACAAGCTACAATCAAAAAACTGTAAAGAAGAGGAAGGAAATCTATAAAGAGACAAAGAAACAGAAAGAAAGGTGAGAAGAAGAAAGTACAGAGGCAACGAAGGATGAAAGGAAAGGAAGGAAGGAAGGGAGGACTGAAGGAAGAAAAGAGGAAACAAAGAATGTAAGGCAGAAGAAAGGAAGAAGAAAGATCTGCTGGTTCTGTTCTGTAAAATCTGTATTTCCTCCTGAGGTGAAGTATCGTAGATCCAGATCAAACAGAGTCTGTGACACCTGTAAACCACGAGTCCAGTTAAAGACACACTGACCAGAGTCCACGTCCCCGTGATGAATCTAAATGTGGATTTAAATAAAACATTAAAAAGCTCCTATTATTTTTTTTTTTAAGGCGTTTGTGTGTTTTTTATTATCACTGACATCTGTTACTGAAATTACTGCTCTCACCTCACGAGCTTCTCCAAGAGACCGACGTGGTTCCACAGCATTCCCTTTGAAGGAGACACACACACACACACACACACACACACACACACACACACACACACACACACACACACACACACACATTATGTTCGGCCTCGTCTCTTCGGCTCTGTCAGTTTCTTTCATCTCACACG
>NW_019525459.1:30206-31498 GCF_002814215.2 Seriola lalandi dorsalis | reverse complement strand
CACACACACACACAGACAGACACACACACACACACACACACACACACACACACACACACACACACACACACACACACACACACACACACACACACACACACACACATTATGTTCGGCCTCGTCTCTGCGGCTCTGTCAGTTTCTTTCATCTCACACGTCCGACCATCAGCTGTCGGAGGTTTAAACATCGCTCACTTCCTGTCGTCTCCTCTGACCTGATGAAACACTGACTGACACAAACACAGTGTGATGAAGTCATGTGCTTCAGGTGACGGTAGAATAGATCTCTGTTTAACAGTCCAGTGAAGTAAAGATAAAACATCAGTGAATACACTGGGGGCTGGTCCACAAAGTGTAAGTCATAGACCAGTGATCGGCAACTGGCAACGGGCCAAAACTGGGCTGCCAGATTATATTGATAATAAAAAAATATAGATCTCCATCTGAGCAGCAACAGATACCTGCAGAATCACTTCCTCTTTAGCAATTATACTTAGAAAAATAAAAGTTTATAAAAAGGGTTTTTTTGCAGCATTTCAAGCTACTGTGAGCTTTTATTCTGAAAAGTTCTGAAAAGAAGTTCCAAAGATTCTGTTGCTTGACGTATGACGTACTTTTTATAGATCGCCTCTGTTCTGGTTTCTGAAGCTCAAAGTGAGCTGCTCCATCGTTGCCATCTTGGCAGTGTCTGACTCCGCCCCTAACTCCCAGCTAATGGACAAAGAGGCCACACCCTCAATCCTCCATAACTTTAGTCCTTAATAAAATGTAAACAGGTGAGTTATGTAAACAGGTGAGTTATGTAAACAGGTGTCATGAAGGAGGAAATCTTGGCACCTGGACAGTTATTTTGGCCGAACGAGATCAGTTCAATGAACAGGGAGAGAGAGAGAGTCTTAACTTCAAGCGCAGAATCAGCTGTTTGGTTTAAAAACGTCTTTTTACTTCTACATGTGCAGCAACACGATTGGCTTGATTGTTACAAAGCAGACGATTGGCTGTTTTCACGTTAGGGGCGGGACAGGTGTTGTACAGACTTCTCTCCTCCATATTGTTAGATTTAGAATCAATAACTGATGTCAGTGTGTTTTATTTGTCAATAAAGTTTTTTTAAACACTGTATCTATAGTGAGGTGATGTGTTTGGGTCAGGAAACATTTCCAGCTCTGACTAACAGACATGATCCGACAGCTGTCTGACGGATCACTGGGTGAAATCATCTCTCTCTGTAATTGGGGAAAATCTTGTAAATCAAAGTTGGATTTTAAAAGGGGACTCCCTGGACCCCCCCC
>NW_019525459.1:29864-30156 GCF_002814215.2 Seriola lalandi dorsalis | reverse complement strand
CCCCCCCCCACAGGACCGCCGGGGGGGGTCTCCATCCAGACCTCGGTTTGAGAAGTGCTGCTGTACTCGCCCAAACTGTCAGTCAGCGCGCCGCAGCGCCGGCGGCCGGGGGCCTACAGTCATCTCCTAAACGGTAATTTATGTGTTGTTGTGGAGGACAAATTGCTGCAGGAGCTGCACCATTAGTTAAACTGCATTTCACAGCGACGTGTTTTCACCTGCAGCGCAGCTATGCCAAAAATGTCATAACTCAGCGCCGGGCCGCCGGCGGCCAGAGACACAGGCTTTTATA
>NW_019525459.1:29444-29814 GCF_002814215.2 Seriola lalandi dorsalis | reverse complement strand
TGGGCCGTCCTTGCTGACACACACCACTGTGTCAGAAATAATATATAGACTGTTCAAGTTCTCACACAGTCATTAATAAAACAGACACACACACGTTTACAGGCATTTCTGATGAGACAGTTTCCTTCTTTTATTAATTACATTTTTTATAAATTTCTTTACCTTTCTTTACCTTTACCTTTACCTTTCTTCACCTGACCTCTGGATCACTTTGACCTCTGGATCACTGTGACCTCTGGATCACTGTGACCTCTGGATCACTTTGACCTCTGGATCACTGTGACCTCTGGATCACTGTGACCTCTGGATCACTTTGACCTCTGGATTTTTTATTGGTGTCATCAGAAGAAGGAGGAGGAGGAGCCTGAAT
>NW_019525459.1:13361-29422 GCF_002814215.2 Seriola lalandi dorsalis | reverse complement strand
GGGGGGGGGGGGGGGGGGGGGGGGGGGGACTGGACAGGAAGTACGACTCAAACTGCACAGGAAATAAAAAGAGGTTACAGGTTGTAGTGACGTGGCTCCAGCAGCCATGTTAGTGGCTCAGTGAATCTGTACCGTCCCCAGTTAGCTAAATGCTAACACAACCACAGTGTCAATGCTACTTTTAAGTTAAAACACTGACCTGCTGGTGGCGCTGTGGGACAAACCAGGGCCCGTCACCAGAGTCATTAAAAGCCGTGAAAATCTGAACACGCCACGTACGACATAATTCACTGAAGAAATTAAACCTTCGACCTGAAGGTGGCGCCAGGGGGAAATTCACCACTGAAGTCAGGAGGATTCATCCTCTGGGGACCATGAACCAAACTTCATCACAATCATCCAGGAGTTCAAGTGAAATCTCTTTTCAATATAAAACACGAACCAGAAAAAGATCCTGACGTCGTCTGTCCTCTGCTTGTTGGTCCGAGACCATGAAGCTGTCGACCTGGAGGAGAGATCGTTACATCATCACGTTCACATTCGATGACGTCGCCTAATTTCTGTCAGTTTGAATATTTTAACATTTTTATTTACTGTTAAACTTTTCTAACAAATCTGAACTGGGTCATTTATTAATCTGTATTTATTGTTTCCTAATAACTGATGTTTGATACGACAGTGTAGAAATAAAATGTCCTTAAAGTGTCAAAGGTCAAAGAGCTCATTATGCAGAACGGCCCATTTCAGATTAATGTAAATTATTTATTTTATTTATTGTATTAGTATTGATGCATTAATATAGTTAGTAAAGGTGAAACTCATTTAAAATAGTTTAGGTGGTGTAACTTTAATAACACAATAAATAAGCACTTCATTATTTATTTGTTGAAAATATTTTGTTTTAAAAATTTGAATCTGAAAAACAAGTTCCTCAAAACTGCACTTGAGTTAAAGTCGTTGACTTCAAGTGATCAGCTGTTTTTACTGTTTGATTCTAATGAAGTGTGAAAACTCAACTTCCTGTTAATGAACTATAACCACTAATTACTCCATAAATCTGTTTCCAGATTTCCCAGTGATAAAGATTCAGAGCGGATGATGATGATGATGATGATGATGATGATGATGATGATGATGATGAGTATTTATCAACAGGACCTGGAATCATATCTCCAGTGCACTTTAGAGGATTATTAAGAAATGATGAAATCTGCGAGACGAGTGTGAATCAGTTCTGACGTCAGAGCTGAGTTTGTTCTGAACCTGTGGATCTGTGTTCATCACAAACAGCACAGCGCCCTCCAGTGGCCCGACACCCAACCACACACCTTTTCAGACCCCAGGACACACTCTGACCCTGAGACCCGGCTGATATTATTCATTATATTTCATTCTTATAGACTTATAATTATATATATGTATATATATAGACATTATGTATTATTACTGAACCATGAACACGAAGCAGCATTTTAATTTGAACTTCATTTCATTTACAGAGTGTGAACTGACTGTTGAATATCGCTCTGACAGTTTGATATCTTCCTGACCTGTGTTTTCTCTTTGTTCACCTGTGTGGTGGATCGGTGACCAGGTGACCAGGTGACCAGGTGACCAGGTGGGAGGTTCATGTAGATGAAGCAGATGTTGGTAGAAAGCGTTTAAGGTCTCAGAGCCACATCTGTCTCCGCAGCGACGTCACACAGAGTAAATGTGCAGCAGTGAAACGGTCTGTTTAGATTGAATGTTTAACGTCTATCGATCAGTTCACGAAAAATCCGGCACCTGAACGCAGCAGGACACATTTTAATTTGAACTTCATTTCATTTACAGAGTGTGAACTGACTGTTGAATATCGCTCTGACAGTTTGATATCTTCCTGACCTGTGTTTTCTCTTTGTTCACCTGTGTGGTGGATCGGTGACCAGGTGACCAGGTGACCAGGTGACCAGGTGGGAGGTTCATGTAGATGAAGCAGATGTTGGTAGAAAGCGTTTAAGGTCTCAGAGCCACATCTGTCTCCGCAGCGACGTCACACAGAGTAAATGTGCAGCAGTGAAACGGTCTGTTTAGATTGAATGTTTAACGTCTATCGATCAGTTCACGAAAAATCCGGCACCTGAACGCAGCAGGACACATTGATAAATCTGCAGCCTCTGATTCCACTGAGTTCAGCTTTATCACCTCAAACAACCATACACACACCTGGAGACACACACACACACACACACACACACACACACACACACCGGTCCGTGGCTCCACAGCAGCAGAAGGTTTTCTCCTGAAACACTCTTCGTCACTTTGATGTGAGACACAGAAGAAACTAGAGCCACCTCCTCGTGGTCGTATCCCTCCGCCACTCGGACTACTTCCAGGTCACTTCCTGTTTATCCAGAGTCAGAGAAATCTCAGTCTGAAACCTTTCACCGTCGCTGTGGAAACAATCTCAACACATCAAAATGTAACAGCTCTTTACTCGAGTGTTTTAATTCTGTGGTTTACGGAGGGAACAATTAATTAAGCAAAGCGCTTTATCCAGAGTGTTAATTACAGCTGCTGCCAGATGTTGAATGATGAAGAGTTGATTCATTTCTGATCAGTTCAGTCTTCATGAACTGGATCTTTACGAAACTTTTAAACCAGTTAGTTAAAGTCTGTGAAAGAGACTTTAAACTGAACTTATTTTATTTTGTAAAATTTATAACCTGATGAATCTGAACTGTTTATCATCAACAGACTTCATCTCCTCTTAGTGTCGCTATACTGTTCCTCCTATATATGCCATAGAGTCTGTGTGTGTGTGTGTGTGTGTGTGTGTGTGTGTGTGTGTGTGTGTGGTCCTGTGAAGTGTCTGTCAGGTTTGGTTCAGAAGCTTCCAGCAGCAGCAGTGAAGCAGCCAATCAGAGTGTGACAGACGAGTGAGAGTCCGACCATCTGTAGGTGGACTGATGCCGACACGGCAACACACACACACACACGCGCACACACTGCACACACACACACACACACACACACACACACACACACACACACACACACACACACACACACACACACACACACACACACATGAATAAGATGCAGCCTGTGAGAACATGAAGATTACTGTAAACTGTACTTGAACCTGCTTCATACATGTGGTGAATATTGAACATTTAAATTGATGATCAATCTTCTTCTTCTATGGTGGTCTGTTCCTGCACTAACAGAGCTCATATTACAACACGTCTCCTCAGCGCCGCCGTGGCCAGAAACTGCACGGCGTAACTTTAAGTTCAGTTTGTCTGCGCTGGATTTAAACTTTAGATTGACATATAAACTGGTTAAAGGGATAGTTCGGGTTTTTGGACGTGGGGTGTGTGAGGCAGTCATGCACCACTGAACTACTGTATCTGCGCACAGACGCACCTGCGGAGCGCACTGTGTTACGCTGCAGCCGCAGGTGAGTTCAGGCCGGGACGAGTCAGAGAGCAGCTGCCAAACAGAAAACCAAAGAAGAAGAAGGTGTTGTGATGGAACATGGAGCAGGCAGGTGGTGGGCGGGGCATGAGGCATAAGAGAGAGGAGCTTCAACGCAGTTTCATGTGTGGAAACATTTTGTTTTTGTTGAACTCATTTTCTTTATATCTATTTTTATATTTTTCATGCAGAGAAATGCTGACTTGCGTTGTATGTTATTGTATATAGTATTTATAATTTATCTTATTTATTCTAGATTCCGTTTCTATTCTTATTTTATTTCTTTATCATATTTGTCCCTTTGTGCTGCTTTTCTTTTCTGCTGCTGTGTCAATTTGAATTTCCTCTACGGAGGATCAATAAAGGTTCATCTTATCTTATCTCGATCACAGCAGAGGATTTTACAGAGTTTCAAACACGTTAAACACAGATTTCCCTCTGATCACTTCAGTGTGGACAGACGTGAGAAGAAAAAAGCATCCGGTCGTCTCAGTGACGACGTGACATGAATGTTTGGCCTGAAGTTGCCGGAGGATTTGAGGATTTGACACATTAGTCGGACAAAAGCAAACGAGACACCATCTCCTCATTAACGTCACGTGAGATCAAAAATACTAAAACAATCATCAGCAGCTGAAAGTTCAGCAGGATCTGCAGCGTCTGCAGAACGCCGCCTGCTGCAGCTTCTCCTGCGTCTCAAATCTGTTTCTACTCCAACATTAGAAACCACCAGATGACACTAGTTTGTGTTTTGACTCCGTCTGGTCCCTCAGTGTTTTATTAGCCGTGTAGTGGATATGATTACTCGCTCTCATCCCTCCAGTTTATCTTTGATTTTTTTGCTAATTGCTCCATAATAGAAACATAATCTCCCACATTCATTAACAAGGGCTGAAAATTAAGTGTTGGCACCACATCTGCTCCCGAGCCCTCAGCATCTATAAATACGTGTGAACCGTGCAGCCCTGCTCTCAGAGTTATTACTATACAATTTCCATTATCTTATATTACTGCCGAGATAAAGAATTATAATTACCGAGTGGGGAATTAAAAAATTAGCACAACGCAGCAGCGCAGGAGATCTGCTGTCGTCTATTTGTGGAGAGGAGAGGTGTTTTTTTTTTCTGTCGCAGTCACCTCCAACAAAAGGTGAAAATTGCACCCAGGGGGGAACAGCTTTGTGGGGGGAGAAGGTGTAGATCCTCCCCATCCTCTCTTTGTCTCCGTCGCCCGTCTTTGGCTCGCCCCCAAAAAAATCCACAACTGTACCATCAGAGCCGGTTTGTGTCTGCTGGTGTGTGTGTGTGTGTGTGTGTGTGTGTGTGTGTGTGTGTGTGGGGTGGGGGGGCGGAGACGCAGGAGCAGCTGAGCGAGGCTAGGCTAACCTACCCGCTCAACATGTGTTAAAACTGAAGCAGAAAACACTGGTAAACAGGAAGTAGAAGAACAAACTGTGACTTTAAGGCGAGAAAAGAGTAAAAGTGTCTCATGATTCTGCTTCCATCACCTCCAACAACATTTACACTGATAGAAAACATACGTGTGAAGTTTAAGAGGCAAGAAACTTCCTGATCCCTGCGTGACCCGGTTTGACCTTCGACCTCATGGATCTGTCTCTGTGGGAGGGGTCAGGACGAGTCTGCAGCCAATGAACCGTCATCAGATCTAACCTTCATGACCACAAGATCATCTCCTCTTCCTCCTCTGACTCTGCACACGTCTACAAACAGAACAAAAGGTTATTAACACATTAATAACATATTAATACTGACTCAACATGGCCGACCGCCTCAACTCTACAGGACAAGCTCCTGTTGAAATGTTCATCAACACCATCAGATTTTACTGATGAAGCATCATTTATAAAAGGTTTATCAGCTGTATAATCTCTGTATTGATTAATGTTTGATAAAGCATTTATTAATTCTTCACAGATCAGTTATTACACCTCTATTACACCTTATGTTTTCATGTCTTTAACCTTCAATAAATCTATTATTTACACCTGCAGGACTCTTTATCAACTTATAAACAGTTGGATTTGTAAATTCATTTGTAAATGATTTATCAACCATTAATGAAAGGGTTAATTACAGTTTATAAAACTTTTATAAACGGTGCCTCATCAGACAAAGATGAAGGGATTCATGAGGATTCAGATCCGGTGAGATGATACTGAACTCACAGTTGAACAGTAATAAAGTACTGACTGTGAATAAACAGTCGGGTCGACTCTTCTTCTCTGAGTTCAGAATGTGAGTGTGGAAGATGAAGACTGAGAGCTTTCATTAGCAGATCCACAGCGGCTCATTAGGAGGAGCAGGATGACAGGCTAACCGGCTGGAAACACCTGCTGTTTTAACCTGCTAATGGCTCCGCTAACCTCTGATCCGTCACTCGGGCAACGGCACACCTTCATTTATCTGCATTCACCTGCATTTACCTGCATTCCTCGTGCCGAGGAACCCCGTCTGTGTGTTAAAAGTCACACCGGCAACAAATGAGGAGAAGAGGAGGTGACGGGTAAAAACTACATGTAAGAACATGTGACCTCATCCTCAGCTGGAAACGTTTCCTGTTTCTCAAGTATTTATTTCTTACATTTATTTTGGTTGTTGTTCACATTGACTGAGAACGAGCCAGCAGACAGTAAACAGCAGACAGTAAACAGCAGACAGTAAACAGCAGACAGTAAACAGCAGACAGTAAACAGCAGACAGTAAACAGCAGACAGTAAACAGCAGTCACCACTTGAGTTAAAGGTTCTGTTCATATTCTTAATATCCTAACGCCTCTCTCCTAATCCTAATACAGAGAATCTGATCTTTATCTTTGTTTTCCAGTCTTCAGCGTTTCCTCTTATTATCGTCTTATTCCTGTTGTTTTTACTTATTTGGTCATTTATTGCTCCGTGTGTAAATGTGTGTGTGAGAGTGTGAGAGTGTGTGTGTGTGTGTGAGAGAGTGTGTGTGTGTGTGTGAGAGAGTGTGTGAGAGAGTGTGTGTGTGTGATGTGTGTGTGTATGTATCTGTGTGTGTGTGTGAGAGTGTGTGTGTGTGTGTGTGTGTGTGTGTGTGTGTGTGTGTGTGTGTGTGAGAGGGGGTGGGGTTGTTTCATTATTGCTTTTATTCTGTAAAGCACATTGTGTTGCATTGTTTGAATGAAAAAAAGGATCCGTGCAAAAAAGAAATAAAATCTGATTGATTGATTGATTGATTGATTTAAAATTACCAGATTTACTCTGCTGAGAAAGCTTGTAACATTAGCTGAAGTTACTGTGTGTAAGCTAACTGTGAGGTGTAACCGCTTGTATTAAAACCACAGACCGAGAGAAAACATGTTATAACGTGTTTTACAATGAGTTCTGCAAAGCGAAGGTGACGTCACCGACCTTAGTGTTAACAGAGACAGCGGGTCAATGTCGGTAAGTCACGGTCACTAAACGATCCCGTTATTACAGTGAACTGTCGTGTCTGGACGAGCTGGTAAAGACAGTCGTGTTTGTTCATATTAAGTTTGGTTCAGTGTTAGTCGGATAGTTTTCAGCTCTAGTTCATTTCATTATTGATGACAGGAGTCAAAACATGTTGGAATGATTCTGTCTCTGTCAGAATAAAGAACATGACTGAGAGCTGAGAACCATCATGACATGTGCACCTGCACAATGACTCCAAACTGAGTATTAGTTTCTATTCTATTGTTATTTCATGTAAAACGGTTCAGCAGACTGTTTATTACTAAGCTGAGGGAATAATGTATTTTCAGATATCTGTGATCATCTAATCAGAGTGCTGTTTCTTTTGCCTTTTTCTCTAAACTCTACAATATGATATTGATCTGATTTCTCTCTATTATAATGTTTTTTGCCCATCCAGCCGAGGTCTGGATCTTTGGGGACACCTACAACCTCTTGCAGCAATGATGGAGAACATGCACCACCTCCACCTGCAGTGTCCACACATGAAGATCTTCTCTTCCCAAACATACACACAGTGTCTTATATGATAATATAGTATTTTTTAATGTAACACTTGTGGCCATAACATTGTTCAGTCTGATCAGCTCTGCTCTTCCTGGTTCCCTTCACCCTCACTGTCGTATTACACTCTCTGCCCCATGTCACACATACAGTCACATGACCTTTGGACTCCACTGCAGCTGTAACAAACTGTCAATAGTTAAAAACACTAGAGTTCATATTTCATAGTCCTCAGCCAGAGATTTTAAGGCAAACAACATGTTGGAGCTAACTTTGATGAACTGAAAACACAATGACAAGTCAAGTGTCCTACACATCGCTCTGACCTCATATCTGGATTCACAGGCAGGTCCCCCTGTGTGTCAATCACGCAGTAGCCACGCCCTATATTACTCTGCTTTAACGTCTATATTCTTTTAAATAGGACCATCATTTCAAAAATGAACATTATGTTGTATTAAAGAAAAATTCAAACTACCAATTAAGACCATAAACACACAAGGAAAACGTTTACTGAGGTAACAAATCAAGTGACAAGTAGGGTCAACGCACTTCCGCATTGCTTAAATTTTCCAGACCCAGCGTCAACATCCATTTTTATATAGTCTATGGTAGCAACAGTAACTAAGGGGGGGTGGGGCTTAACAAGCAGAGCAGTTTATAGTCACTAATATTAAGTGGGCTCAGTGCAGCCCACGGTGGTTTGGCTCTGGTAGTCGTCCATGAAAACTTCTTCATTCAAAACAATGCAAACAGAGAAGAAGAAACAAGCCGAGACATTTTTTGTAGAGTCAGATTTATATAAATACTGAATATTGTACAAACACATGGCACCATTCTCTCTGGGAAATAAATCAGTATGACATCGTGGTCTGTATATAAGCCATCGCCTTTAAAACTCTAGAGCCCGACCAGGACACTACAACAGCAGAGAAGAAGACAGTGTCAGCAGCCCTCTGAACACTTAACTAAGAAGCTAGACTGAGTTTATACTGACAGACATTTATGTCAGTATGATTTTATGTTAAGGACAAGATCCCTCACTGGCTTCCCATCAACAAACAAGTATTCTCACGGTAACAGACAGGAACTTTGTAACATCTTCAAAAACTTGTAAAGTCATTTTCGACCCCTTTTCTTTCTGATTAAAAAACCTGCAGTGACACTTTCACAATACAGTCAATAACAAAGTGACTTTACATTTTTATTTTTGATTTCATTTGTAATGACTTGCGTTTTATTCTCAAATAAACTTTTAGAGACATTTGCTCAAATCAAATCGACTTTTACAGTCTGTGTTCTGTCAGAAACACTGATAAACCTGCTGCACTGTGATTCTGGGATACTCCTTATTTTATTTTGAAAAGTCTGATGAGATCAATCTAAATTGTTCATGTTTATATTCATGACGTTCATGCTGCTGCCAAAGCATCTCAATGTCAGTCTGCTGCAGTTGAGTTGAGGCTGGTTTGACTTAGTTTGGCTCAGTTTACCTTGAAGAAACTCTGCGTTCATAGAAAGAAAAGAAACTAGGAGATGTTTCCTCATCATAATGACTTAAAATGACAAAATCCAAATCTCACGGCGCTTCTCTCGTAGTTAAGAGAAAAAGTTTTGTGATTATTAGACACCAAGAAACAGGAGTCATAAATAAAGTCTCCAATTTTTTTCTTTGGCTAATTCAATGTGCCTCTATTAAAAAGGAACATAGTGTAAAAAATAAAAACACCAACAAGAAGAGTTTCAGACTTCACTCTCTTCATTTAACAGTGTCGGCGGGAAAATAAAACAATGAGATACTCTGGAGGTTAGTTGTCAGAAATCCTCGAGCACCGATTCATTTTATATTTGATGGATAAAAAGCTTAAAGAAACCCTCTAATGTGACGGCACACGTGTCCGACTTCTGGTGAAAACGACCATCTCTGCTCCATTTGCACAAGCCCACATTCAAAATAAAAAATAAAAATAGACAAAGTTTGCATTCACTCCATGCCGACAGGTACCAAAGAGAACTAACAGAACTGAAACAGCTCAGGTTTGGTCATGCTCGTCTCGTCTGGCTCGGTGTAACAGTCCATCTCCATCGCTGCACTGAGTGTTGAGGTCAGACACCAAACTGTTTCCAGGTCAGTTCAGGTGAGTTTCATCAGGTGAGTCAGACAGGAGCAGTTCCAGTCCTCCACATTAATGCTGTGAGGTTTTACTGTTCTGTTACTGAACTGACCCGTCTGACAGGTAGGAAACTGTCACAGTCGTATTTTTACCTGGCTTATGAAACAGCAGTTTTATTGTTGAGATGTACCTGATAAGAGGGAAATGTAGTTCGTTTGCTGCTCTGTGATTTTAAGCTCCAGGCCGGTTGTGTTCTGCTTCCACCTTTGGTTTGACTGAGGGGGATTTTCCCACTGCAGCTCCATCAGTAACGTCCATTAAAAAGCAGAAACTTGAAGCTAAACTGAGTCTCTTTCCCTAAAGGATCGGTGCAGTGCTGCCAGTTTAAACCCTGATACGCCTCCAGAACAACCAGGACCTGGACTCAGAGTCTACGCCAGCAGACACCAGGGAGTCTGCTCCTGGTCACACTCCAGTTTAGTGTTGAGGACGCTGCAGGGAGCCCCGCTGATGGTCATTTCCTGTCTGGACTCCACCTGGTAACGGAGGTTAGTCAGCCCCCCCTCCGGATCCACCTTAAACTGCTCCTACAGGGAGGGAGGGAGGGAGGGGTTTATTCCAGTGTTGAATCTGATTGATTTTGTGGATTATTCAGGATGAAGATTATTACATCACTCTGTCATTTACCATTAATAATTGTGAACAGAATTACAGATAAATGTTTCTCTCTTTACATCCCAGCGTCGGATCGTAACAGAAAAGAGTTTGAGAGTTGATTTGTTTTAAAATCATACTCTACGATATAAACAGCTGCCTCTGACTCGACTTTCTTTACCACCTTCAACTGTTTAATCTTATTTTCTGATTTATTTGTTCGAGCTCATGATTTTACAAAAACAATTATGCTCTTAAACCTCCCAGATTTAATAACTTTGGTAGAACACCTGCCTTCAGATTTCTCTGGATGTTTCTGATTTTTAAGCAACATGCAGATCACTCCAGTTACACGTTGTTGAATTCAACATGTGATGATAAAGACTTAAGGCTTCCTAGTTGTTCGTAGAAGTAACAGGAGCAGTGGACGTTGCTCCTCTGTGCTGTAACATGATGAACACCTGTACCTGTTTCTGAGTCGCGACCCTCTTCTGGTCTCTCTTCCTCCAGGCCGGGTCGTGGATGTGGAGGAAGGTTTTATATCCTGTAGTGATGCCGCTCGGCCTGAACAGCTGCAGAGACACAACGACATTCATGTTTAAACCTCTGACTGACCACTTATTTAGCCTTTATATATTTTAAGAGTTAACCACATGATCAGGCAGGAAATTACTAATAATTTATATCCAAAACATTTCAACAAAGTGCTGGTATTTAATGATGTTAACTGTATAAAAACTAGTTCAATCTAAATCATTATTTGGACTTGGATATGAGCAAATGTTTTAAATCCTTCCAGAGGATTCAGTTTCTCACTGCAGTGACCTCACTTATTGTCGGAGCATGAAGAGACTTTGTACCTGGAGTTCAGCTTTTCTCAGTCGTCTGTAGAACTCGTCGTCTTCTCTGCCCCAACCCCAGAACCGGTTTGACATCCCGTTACACTGCGAATAAAAAAAGAAACAGGGGGAATTAAATCTTCAGACTGCAAAGACTCAGACTGCAGAACAGTGCGAGTTAATCCTGCACATCAGAGTTTAGCACAGGTAAATTCACACCAGGTTAAAGAGCGCCATCTGGTGGACAAATCACGTCACTACATTACAAGTACAGGGCTTAAAGCTAGAAAAATGTCTGTGCCTGAAATGTGTTCGTTGTCGGCTGTGGTTCATGTCACGACCTGTTTCAGAAAGACAAAAACACAAATCTAATGGTTTCAATAATGCATCATCTATTCCCCGACTCCCCAGTGGGAAACCAGAGTCTGTAACTGTGTCCAAGTCCAAGCACAACTTTCAAAGCCATAAAGATAAACAGAACTATCCAATACGGCTATGTTTAAAGTTTAACGCTCGTCCCTCCATCTGTCTCTAAACGGACTATGAGACATAATAGACTGATTGTTGTCAAACCATTGATAAATCAGTCCAAGAGATTGATCATGATATGAAAAAAAACCCAACAGCTTGTTCATTGCAGAGCTTTCTCAAAGTAGCGCGGCCACATCCATTACTGAGCTGACACTTCACCTAGCCAAAGTGTAAACAAAGGTTTATATATATATATTTATATAAAGCCATACTCTTGCTATGTGACAGTTAAAAAAAACACACAAGAAAAGACATAAATATGTATTTTCATATGTAAAACAGCCTGGTGCCGGAGAACTTCAGCCGTGCTAAGACCAGATAAGAAGCTCAGTACCATGTGGTAATGTTTCTTGGTGAGCAGCAGGATTCCTCCTACGTAGGTCTTGTAGTGGTAGAGCGGGTGCAGTTCAGGGGAGGCCACGTGGAAAGGCCCGTCCTCGGGGAAGCCGTAGTCCAGAGCGTCGTTCAGGGGCAGCAAGTCCACGTCGTGCATCGCCAGGTAATCCGTGTCGTTCCCACTCTCCGCGTAACCCACGTTGATGAGAGACGCTCGGTTAAATCTGAAACAGCAGATGGAAAAACACGGTCGCTCTCTCTGCAGCTTGGATTTCTGTTTCTGTTGTGATCGGGAATGTCTTTAAATAAATATCCAGGAGGACGAGCACGTAGCCCAGACATCGTCCCGTCGGCCACGTCCAGATCCAGCTGGTCCCAGGTCAGACTACCTGACCTTACATTACATTCATTTGGGACTTTTTGTCCAAACTGAAATGATGAATTGTAAATACCTGTTTACATGGGTCTGTGTGTAACTGAGAACCCAGAGTAACTCATGGACTGATATGTTTGAAAAAGCCTTTTTAAGATGCTACTTATCAAAAAAGTCACTTCTTAAATTACACTGTGCTCTTCAAAATGTACAGAGGAGATGATCCACTTTTTAATAATGAAAATCTATTTTGTTTTTTACATAATGTACCTTGGTGATCTGGAGGAACTTCACTGTACAAAGGCAGATAAACCCTGTGTCTGTTGAGAGGCTGTTAGCGGCACATACCAACCGGAAGTGAACAGACTGACCTCGTTAGTCCTCCTATATAATTATATAAATTAAATTACATTTAATGAAGTACTCAAATGATGAAAATGGGTCAAAGTGATTTATCCATGTGTCAACAACAAGGCCTGACTTTGTAATACTAACAGAATCCTTACATTAAAGACATATCTGCTCATTTTACTGATTATTTTTTCCTCCATGTGCAGAATTAATGTTGGTCGATATAAATAAATGTGACTATTGTTGTTTGCTTTAAAGATGGATTCTCCTCCTGATTCTTCCTCAGACGTATAGAGCTGAAAACGCCCTCAGAGACTAACAGTGATCTCTTCTTCTGTGGTTGTCGGTGATGTTCTCACCTGTAGTGATCCACCTGGTTGATGACGATGATCTTGTGGCGGATCTTCTTCTTGTTGAGGAACGTGTGCATGAAGGGAACAAAGACCAGCAGCTCCTCGAAGCGCTCTCTGAACGGGATGATCAGGGCGAGTTTGTGAGGACCCCAGGAGGGGTCGTCAGCTGCAGACGCCTGACTGTCAGAAGGGCAGGGCAGCGGCGGCGGCTGTTGCTGAGGGAGGCGTCTGTCTTCGTGCATGGAGGACATTTCACCTGAACAGCTGAGCTGCAGCCAGAGCAGAGAGACCAGCACCAGCACCATGCAGAGGCCGAACAGCTTGTAGACCGTGCACTTACCAGACAGGAACCTGGAAACACAGGAAACCAGAGTGAGTTCAGAAAAACACAGCAGCGATCGTCTCCATCTTCAGCAGAAGAAAACCAACAAACATACAGTGACGACAACAAGACATAACATACCATTAACAAACAGGGCCGCTTACATTTAGTTTGAAAAAACTTTGAAATGTGGAGCTTTAATAAATAAACTTTTCTAAATCTTTATTCAATCAGATATTCTCTTGAGATTCAGATCTCTTTTAAAACAACCATAATCAGACAAATACACAATCAGCAAAGAAGAAAAAGTCATTTATAAAGTCATGAGGAATATTTGTGTAAATGTCACTTTGGTCTAAATGAAAAGCATTAGTTTAAGTGAAGTCTGTGCTGTTTGGTTTCCATGTGTGAAAAGAGCTTCAGTGGTCAGTGCTGGTTCAGACCGGCAAACATCCAGACAGACAAACCAACCAAACCATCAAACACCAAACATCAACCCATCACCTCTACAGGACGCCTCTTCTGTTCTTCATTTTTCTGTTTAGATTTTTTAATATTTTCATGCTGCACATTTTCATCTTCTACTTATTGTCATCAGATCTTTTCATGCTGAAAACGATTAGTCGATCACCTGCTGTGATTCCAGTCAGTGCAAACCAGTCAACAAACTGAGCAACAATCATTCAACAGCAGAGGTTCCCAAACTGTGTCAGACTCAATAAACACAGTTTAATAAATACACTACAGCTGCAACGATTCATTGATCAGTTGCTTGATCAATTGAAAGAAAATCAATCATTTAAGTCAGTTTTTGAGCAAAAAATATGACGGTTCCAGTTTCTTGAATAAGAGCAACGGCCAGTGGTTAAAGTCCAACACTCGGTCGACCGATGGTATAACTTCGTCATGGACTAACTCTCACACATTTGGGGACATAACTCAGTAACAAACCTGAGGACTCACCTGCTGCTGCAGCTGCTGCACAGGTGAGTGAGGCAGCAGAAACCAGAGGAGCAGCAGCACCTCTACAAGCTGGTCTGACAACACTTTTCACCACACTCATCCTCTGCCAGGAGCTCGTCAAATGGCCGTCACCAACAACAGTTTGAAGGAATTATGTGGCGGTTGAAATGAGTTTGAACTTGAAGCGACAGCTCAGTGGTCTCATCACAAAAACCTCAAACTGAGCTACAAAAGATCAGCTGTCACTCTGAATCTGAGGGAGTGACAGTGAAGTCTTAAGTGATCAATTAAATGTTTTCTGCAGTCACTGGAGCTGCTGGAAATATCTTCACACGAAGCCACATTATGGTATTTTTGGCCAATTAACCACAGGAGGAAGAAACACACACCAAAAACACTAAAAGTTTATATGATGAACTCGGAAAAACACGGTTTCAAACACTACGCTGCATTCAAGAGATAAAAGTTAAATTCTTCTTCTCACCGGGACACATCAAAAGGTTGCACTCATCTATTTACAATCTGTGTGCGTCTATTTTAACGTCTGAGAATTTATGTGTGTGTCTATGTATAAACTGTACATGTCTATTTTTGTACACAGGTCTGAGAGTACCTGTTTAAATGAAGAATTTAATAATAATGAAAACAATAATAATAATGATGCCTCAACTTCTCTTTGAATTGTTGATTCTCCCTTTTCTTACCTCTTATCACATTGAATCTCTTTATAAAACTAAATTCAAACCCAAAACTATTCATCACTCCAAAAATAAATATTCAACATGACTCCTGAATCATCTTAGTCACATTTCCCCCCAAAAAAATCCAGGAAGGAATTCAAAACAAACTGGTATTAAACCCTCTGCTTGTTAGGATTTGTTTGTATTACTGTGAGGACCCCTTCACGTCCCTGGACCACAGTTTGGGAACCACAGCCAAGCCACAGTATCTACTCACTTCTGCTCTTGATGGGGAACTTTACAGATCTCATTTCTTTAAAAAGTCAAAAAGAGAACATTTGGTTTCCACACTTTTCTTTAACCGTGCACCATCATTGTGAGTTAAACAGGAATAACGTGAGTTAACAGTTTGATGAGGTCACAAAAACAAACGTACCTTTTCTCCTCTTTGAAGTAGAGCACCGGCTTCCTCCTCGACGAATACATCATCTTTACAAACCTCTGGCTGCTGATTTCAGTCCGTTTATTAACGATTAAAAACACCGACAGACGTTAAAGCAGCGGCGGTAACTGTCGGTTTCCTCACACAAAACCTCCCTCGTTCCTTCCAGTGTTTTTCACTCCTCCATCCTCTCTCGCGTCCAAGTTGTTGCCGGGGACCGAGGCGTCCTCGGCGGTAACTCTCTGCTAACTTTCACCGCGCAAACCTCCGGCGGTTCGGTTTCACAGCTTCTGAACATCTGCCCGGTAAAATAAAAAGTTAAAATCCGGTTCGTTCTGGATCCATGTCTCTCTCTCTCTCTCTCTGTCTTAGGTTGTGTGTGTGTGTGTCTCTCACTCTCTCTCTCTCCGTTAGCTAGCCAGCCACCTTCACGTTAACCGTTACCGTACACGTAGCATGTAGCGGTTCACACACGCCGCCGCTCCGGGTTCAAACTCGCACATCTTCGGCTTTCAGTTTTGTTTTTCTACGAACTTTTCCCGCGACACCGAATGTTAACGTTTGAATTCGGTGAAAAGTCCAAACGTCCAGAACAGGGAACCGGACGACAAAATATCTAACGATTAATTCTGACTGGGGGGGGGGGGGGAAAAAAAAAAAAG
>NW_019525459.1:2237-13341 GCF_002814215.2 Seriola lalandi dorsalis | reverse complement strand
GGGGGGGGGGGGGGGATCAAATACAAGCCGACTTTAGTGCGGTACAACCTATATGAGAGTCCGGAGGGGAACTGAGGGAGTTAGAAGTAAAGGTTCCGACTGTTTGTTTGTTTTTTTAATTTAAAGAAACAGTGAATGAAGTATAATTCTCATACAGTTCACGTTTGTATTATCATTATTAATTGTATTATTTGTATTAATCAGCGTTGATGATTAGAAGACGCATGGGTTAGGATTAAGGTTAGGGTTAGAGGCTAAGCCAGTTCAATAGATCTGTGGTTGAGGCAGGTAAAGGAGAGTAAAACCGTCTCTGTGTCTTTGAAAGATAAAATATTTCTTACAAAAACAAGTCTGCACAAGTTTTGTTTTGTGAAGTTCCTCAAACCAAACACTTAGGTTCTCCATGTGTTCCCACAGGGAACCAGCAGGGGGCAGGCTTTGATTTCTCTGCTCTGAGAAACCAACTACAACAATCAGTGTTTTTACGACATCACAGAAACTGTGAAAACTACTGTCTGTTTCTCACTGTGAATCTGTGAATGAACAGAGTCTGTGTTTCACATTTACAATTCTAAAATATGGAAGTGAACGCAACATGTAAATGTATTTACTGCGAGGATTCAAAGAAACGGAACCACACGGCTCCCGTACATCAGTGTTCATACATTAAAGAAATCTGAGAAGCTGAAATGAAGAAATCACTTTATTTTGAAAAGTTACTTTTTAAAAGCAGCTCTTATTTTGAAATAAAAAAAGGGGAAGTCGTATGTGGTATTGCGGTGTTGTGGTGACTTGTTGAGCACTAAGTGTGAGCGGCTGGAGGGAGGATTCAGGAAGAGGAGAGGAGAGAACAGGAGAAAAAGAGACACAAACTGGAGAAACCAGAGAAGAAGAAGAAAACAAAATCAACAAGAAGAAGGAGAAGAAGAAGGAGAAGACAACAAGAAACCGAAAACAACAAGAAGAAAAGAAGAAGAGGAAAACTGTGGCTCTAAGCTGAGAAAAGCTGCTCTGCTGCAGCTGCCAAACAAACAGGATCCAGGTGTTGTTCACGCCACGCCCCTTCAGGTAAGCGCTCAGGTGTGTTTCTGCACAGGTTAGGACATGCTGAGACTATCTCAGTACATTTAGTCCAGTACTGTACTGAAGTAATTATTTGTATTTAACAACATACTTATTAAGTATTTAACTTCTGTATACTTCTACTGCATTACATTTATCTGTCACGAGTACTAAACAGAGTACTGTACCGAGTATTTATAAAAACTTCATAAACAATGTATAAATACTTTGCTGTACTACAGTGGAACAAGTACTCAGATCCTTTACTTCAGTAAAAGCAGCAACACAACGATGTAAGAATATTAAACTGCCGCTAAAAATCCTGTGATAAACATGTGAGTTAGGTAAAATTAATCAGGTATTCTATTCTATTCTATTCTATTCTAGTATGTGTGTGTGTGTGTGTGTGTGTGTGTGTGTGTGTGTATATGAATGGGCTCATTGACTGTAAGCAGCTTTTCTGAAACAATGAGGTATTTCATCACTTCCTGTCAGACAGCCGGTGTTACGCTGTGTTCTGTCAGTGTTGTAACTTTATTTACTAGGTGAGAATCACAGTCTCACACTGACGTTTGTGTTTGTTTTTTCATGTCTGATCTATAATCCATAATCTATGATCTATAATCAATACAGTACAGGTCACAGCGGTCTGATACTGAGGTGTTGATCTGAATCAGAGCTGGAACTTGTGGTTATCTGATCATTTCTTTGTTCTCGAAAAACAGGTTGTTTTAAGTCAGATAAAGAAGAACAGCACATTTTTATTGCATATATATAGATGTAAGTTATATGTGAGAGACAGGAACCATGGGGGGGGGGGGGGGGGGGGTGTTCTGACCCAGAACACCCCGGATCGAACGCCTCGGGGTCCCCCAGGAAGAGCTGGACAACATTGCTTAACCTGCTGCCACGAGACCTGGTCCCGCAAAAGCAGATTCAGACTGGGTTCATGATCCAGGTCAGAGTCAGGGTGGGGTGTGGAGGGTTTCGCTCCCCTGGATCGGAGGCACTTCCTGTCATTATGTCTCATTATTGTGGAGATAATTTCCTGTGAACCTTCAGTTTGTTTCCAGCCTGACAGAACAGGAAGTCAAGCTCTTCACTGCAGTGAAACACCAGTGTTTAAATAAAGTTTTACTAATAAACATCCTGCTTATTCAGTGTCATGGTCCAGTGTTAGTATCACAGTATTTATTCAGACTCAGCTTCATCAAATTAGACATGAAATGAAATGAAGAAATATTCAATTTGAACCATTTTAAAAAACTGAACATGAAAAATATCAGAATGAATTTTAAGAATGTAAAGGTGCGTTTGATTATCATCAAGTTAATCAAGTAATGAAGATCACAAACATGTTTAAGTTTCTTTCCCTCCGTCGTCTTCCTCTTCTTCTCTGTTTTTTTCTTCAGCAGGATGAATGGAAGTGGCTCAGCAGGAAATCCCACCGCTGCCTCGTCTCGCTCACTTCCTGTCCACGCTAACGAGGAGATGCTGCGACCAGCTGAGGAAGACCAGCAGAGCTCAGAGTCAGGCAGTCTGCCTGGGTCTCAGAAACACCAGAGTCCTGCAGAGACCCAACGGACTGAAGAGGAACCAGACCAGCTGGATATCACCGAACACACAAACCACCAGGACCCTCCGACAGAAAAACAGAGACCAGAAGACTCTCCTGTGGTACAAAAACCCTCTCCAGCTGAACCAGAACCTCTTGTTGTCAAACCGAAACCAGATCAACCTTCTCCAACTGAACCAGACTCACCGAAACCAGATCCTCTCTGTACAGATCAAAAGAAACCAGGAGATCCTTGTCGTCTGAGACATGAACAAAACTCAGGTGACCCTCAGGAACACCAAACCCAGAACGGTCTTTGTCTCACAAACCCGAGAACTGAAGAAGCCCGGCCCCAGCCCACAAAGGACTTAACTGCTTTCAGTTCATCATTCGATGAACAAAACCAGAAGGAGTCCAAAGACCAAGATCCAGCTCCTCCTGGTCCTCCTGTAGACCAGCAGAACCACCTGTCTCCTCCGCAGGTTTTGTCTTTGACTGGACATCCGACTGAGGCGTCGACCCTGGCTCCGCCCCCGACCATCGAGGCGTTCTGTGACCAGGTGCCGCTCTGCCCTCCGGAGCCCAAACTATGTGGCTTCCTGCAGAAGCAGGGGGGGCCCCTGAGGGCCTGGAAGCAGCGCTGGTTCACCTACGAGGAGAAGAAGAACCAGTTGTTCTACTACCGGACGCCGCAGGATGTCACGCCGCTCGGCCGGGTGGAGCTGAGCTGCGCCACCTTCACCTACCCCCTGAAGGCCGAGAGCGGCACCTTCCACATCAAGACACCTGAACGCACCTTCATACTCAAGGTAAAGGGGACAGGTAGACCAGGACTGTCTCAGCCACTGAGACAGTTGTTGCTGTTTGCTTCCGTTAGCCGTACCACTTAATCTCAGGGGTCACCTGTCGTTACCCCCCACCCCCCCCCTCCCACCCACAGGCTGTGACTCAGGAGCTGATGCTCTATTGGCTGCAGCAGCTGCAGGTGAAACGCTGGCAGCACAGACAGACGTCCACCTGTCCAGACCCAACAAACAACAACACAGGTGAGAAACAACCAATCACAGTCAGCTGTGTCTCAGACAACTGGTGTGATGATGGTTTAACTGGTCTGATGATAGTTTAACTGGTCTGATGATGGTTTAACTGGTCTGATGATGGTTTAACTGGTTACTTGAATATACTGTATGTTTCAGTCACAGTCACCTGTCAGCTCTGACTGGTTTTAATCTGTAACTGTGTGACGTCTTTAATTCTGTTTGAGACTCATCCAGTCGTGTCACCTCCTCGTGACCTTTTCCCCCAGTCAACCCCAGGAAGTGGGCGGGTCCTGTGGTAAGAAACTCCCTCCAGAGAGAGTTGGGAAATCCTTCTTCCAGGCGAGGGAGTATCTCAGACCGCACACTCTGACTCACTTTTCCTCAAAACTCTGTCAAAAACAGTGAAAAATGTTAACTGAGAATCGCTGATTGCCTCGAGGCGTCTGATAGGACAGAGGACGATCAGCTGCTCCGGAGGTCTTTTTCTTTCTCACCTTCTGCTTTAATGGGATCATATCATGTTTCTTTAGGGAGGATTTCTGTCCCCTCCTCTGACTGACAGTATCTCAGGGACACTTTCCCAACAGGACAAGTGTCAGAAGCTGGGAACCTCCTCCTGTGACTCATCACTGAGTCAGACCAGACCACAGACATGTTGATATGATTCAGTGTGACCTACACCTCCTCCATCAGAGGAAACAGAGGCTGCACAGCTTCATTCAGAATCCTTTTAATCCCCTTTAATGGGACATACCACCTGTCTCTACCTGTCCTCCACCTGTCTCTCTCTCCAAAACTAGCTCAGTCTACAGGTGTCAACCTCTCTGATGTGGTGTTAAACTGGTGTCACTGTTCAGACTGACTGGTTAAACTGGCGGCAGAAGACAGGTCAGCTGTTTCTGCTGCTGGTCCAGAGAACCAGAGGAACCTTTGGACTGGTGGGCGGCAGGAAACTGGTTGTGATGTGTGCCAAACACTCTGATGTTGCTCTGTGGAGCTGACGATCATTTCCTGTTGTTTGGCTTCAGAGACCATCACCTCAACCAAAGAGTAACCCACCCAGTAACAAACATCAAAAACAGTTAAAAACAGCCATGTGTCTTCAGATTCATGAGTCACTTCCATAATAATTAAATCAGGACAGCAGCTGCAGGACACATCATGGATTCATTAGAAATAATATATAAAAAAAAAAAGCAATATGAAAATATTTTTTAAAATATATTAAAACAATATAAAAATATATAAAATATAAAAAATAAATAGTAAAACAAAAATATTATATTATATCAAATATAAAAAATAAGTAAAATGGAAAAAATAATAAATTGTAATTGTAAAAGAAATTAATTAAATAAAAAATAGTACAATGAAAATAATATAAAAAATTTAAAAACATAAAAAATATGAAAATTAAATTGTAAAAAAAAGAATTATAAATACAAGTAATATAAATAATACAACATAAGTAGTAGTAAATGATCTATAAATAATAATATAATGATATAAAATGAAATAATAAATGTTACAAACAGGGAAATCCTGTCAGATGTCTGTGTTGGTGAAGGTTTCGTGCGGATGGTTTATATCCAGGTGTCAGACTGAAGACATTTAAAAACTGAATTCTGTTTCCTGTTTCTGCAGACGACTTCCTGCCGGTGTTGAAGAGCCCTCTGGGTCTGGTGGGGGAGGAGGCGGCCAATGTACCATCACAACGAACGCCGCTTGCTAACATGTCAATCAAACATCCGCTCATCGAGCTCCAGTGAGTGACCTCAGCTGCTGATCTGTGGAGCTTAAAGAGTTAAACATTATAGATATATAATGGGCTCCAAACTTCTCACACCGCTTTCCCATTCAAGTTAAAGGGGAAGTAGCTAGGCGATCACTCATCACAGGTCTGGAGTGGCCGCTCTGAAACGGCAGAGACAGCAGCAGCAGAGAGGGCAGGGGCCTTATTCTGGACAAACCCAGGGGCCAATGTGTCCCCTGTCAGAGACAAAGGTTCATCACACTTCAGTTTCTCAGTCTGTGAACGAAAAACCGGTCAACACAGTCGTCGTAACAAGGTGAAAACACCTCAGTGAGACTGGTCGGTCAAGATGGAAACCACAAGCACACAATATAGGGCAAGGAGCGGGGGCATTAAATGGCAGCAAGGTACACCTGCCAGGAAAATCAAAGTGGCTGCTTACCTGGAAACTCTAACACTTTGTGGTCTGAGTTTCAGTTAAACTCCTGGTGGAGAAGAGCTCAGACTGCGCAGCGTCTGGGGGACAAAACGTTGCCCCAACCTGTTATACGGCAGCTGGCAGAGGCGGTCAAGCACCGACGCTAACGCTAACAACATACATGACCTGCTAGTCTAGACGAGAAGATCAAAAGGAGACGACTGCTGCTGCTTTTATCAGGTTGCTTGCGACACCCAGGTCACATGTGACGTTGTTGTAGTATGTCACAGTATTTGCAGCTTTCTGCCGCTTTGTTGTTGTAATTTGGCGCTATACAAATAAAATTGAATTGAATACGCACGATGCTTATCCAGTTACTACATACCATCTCTGGTGGTCGGGACAAATGAGATAGAACATGTCTTCTTCTGTTCATGTCAATGAGACTTTAAAATATCTGAGCGGTGTCAGTAGAGTTTGATGGTGACGCTTCCATCATTATGACGAGGAACAAAGTACGACTGTGTTTCCCATGATCCTCGGTTCGTCATGTTGTTGGTGATTATAAAAATATCATTTATTTCTTCTGTGTACAGAAACTCTGTCCACAGTCTTCGGAAGAGGTCGTCTCAGGAGTGGAGTCAGAGCGTGTTTCGAGTAGAAGCTCCATCGTGGATTCACCCAAGCTCTGCAGACACCAGCGCTACCAGTACGTACTGTACTACAGTAATGACTACAGTACTGCTCCTGACTACAGTAGAAACCACAGTACTGCTCCTGACTACAGTAGAAACCACAATACTGCTCCTGACTACAGTAGAAACCACAGTACTGCTCCTGACTACAGTAGAAACCACAATACTGCTCCTGACTACAGTACAAACCACAGTACTGCTCCTGACTACAGTACAAACCACAGTACTGCTCCTGACTACAGTAGAAACTACAGTACTGCAAATGACTGTAACAGTGTCACTGATATAACAAACCAAGACAAACATGATCAGTTTGATGTTGAATGTTATTAAGTTTATGTGAAAATAATGCAAATAATTCATTATTTCTGTAAATGTACTGAAGTAAGGTAGTCTTGATTCAAACAAGTCTCATCACATCAGGACTTATTGATCTTGACCTGGGACTTGTTGATCTTTAACTTGGGTTAATGTCACTTCTCAGGTGATTATGATGTTGTGTTTCACTGATTTACCTGACGTTAATGTTACCATACACTCATAGTTCAACCCCCCCTTCCCATGTCAGTCCCTCCTGCCCCCAGGAATCCTGCTGACCCTCCGACACCGTCCACTCCCCTCCCATCAGCTGATCCAGCGGGTCAGGTGTTCCCGGCGGAGGAGAGGAAGTCCCCATCCCTGTTTGACAGCCGGAGCAGGAAGGCGAAGAGCCGCAGCTCCTCCACCCTGCCCGCCCTCCAACGAGACACGTCCTCGTCCTCAGACCGGTCATCCCGCCTCCAGCAGGAGAAACATATGCTGATGGAGGAAGTCAAAGCTCAAAAGGTGATCAGTCACTCAGTGATCCGATAATTGACAGTTTATTGATTACTGATGAAAATGTCATCAACACACACTGTAGTTTGTTTTGTCCTGTTTTGTAAAGTTCACAGCTGCCGGTCGTGTTTTTCCGTCCTGACTTTTATTACAGTCTCAAGTCAATTCCACAAATGTCAGTATGATCACATAAGTAAACTACAGTCATGGAGCCTCGATGACGTAACAGCAAAACGCTTTTTCTCAACAGTTAACAGACACACTTTTTCGATTATCAATAAGTCTGCCAATAGTGTGTTTCTCCACATTATCAATACTAATGATGATAATGATAACACTGATACTGTGACGGAACTGTCCAGGAGCTGGTGTGGATCCTCCACAAAGCCTTGGAGGCGGCTCAGCTGGAGAAACGGACATGTGCAGAGTTTTTGGCGGAGAAGGGCGAGCAGGAGCGTCTGGAGCTGCTGCGACACCGCGAGCGGCAGGCGGCCGACCTGCGCGGCCGGCTGGAGGAGGCGAAGGCCGAGGCCGAGGTCATGAGGAGGAGTCTGGCTCAGAGAGACGTACAGCTGGCCGAGCTGCAGGAGAACATCAGGATGCTGATGGAGAAGAACGACGCCAAGCAGGAGGTGAGGTCACACCTGAGGAGCGCCCTAAAACAGATCCATAGTTTCATGGTCGTGTGTTTTAGTCGTGGTCATGCTCCTCCTGGTTCCTGTATGACTGACGTGACACTTGTTTGCTGTCAGGTGATCATCAAGCTGTCTGATCAGGTGACCGCCTGTCTGTTCGACCCACGGAGCCTCGAATCATCCTCTGGTGGCGATCTGGACTCTCAGACCTTCAGACCGCTTGAGCAGGAAATCGAGAACCTGAAGGTGAAAAGTGAAACTCTTTAAACCACATGAACCATATGGGTACACACAAGAGTACTGTCTACAGAGTCAGGGTCGACAGTAATCTGTAGTCCAGTATCTGTGAGGGTCGACAGTAATCTGTAGTCCAGTATCTGTGAGGGTCGACAGTAATCTGGATCAGATGTTAAACTGTGTGTCCTCTCCTTCAGGACGACATTGAGGCGTATAAGACCCAGAACAAGTTCTTGAACTCTGAGATCTACCAGCTGACTAAACTGTGGAGGAACAGCTCCGAGCAGGAGAAGAGTCTGATGGTGAAGGTGGGTCAACTGGGGACACTGGGACCCAGGGACCCAGTTCCATCGCTGTGAATGTCCTCCTGGTGTTTTTCTTCTTCTGTGGTGTTTTCTGTAGTTTGGAGTTTGACCCTCTGTTTCCTGCCCTCTAATTGGCTGCAGTGTGCCTACCTGGAGGCCAGTAACTGTCAGGTGGAGAGCCGTTACCTGGGCGTCCTGCGCAAGCTGCAGGAGACCAAATCTCTGGATCCGGTCCAGCGTGGGGCCGTCCAGAAGATGATCGAGGACGCCCTGAAAGGAGAGTTCAAAAGCATCATCAAACTCAGCACGGCCTGGTATGAACTCATCATCATCATCATCACTCAGAAAACATCTTCATCAGTTTGACAATACATGAGCTGCACAACAGGAAGTGTTTCCAGGGGACACTAAAAGGTGATGAACCTGCTGGGATGCACTTGTTAGTTACACTGTATAATAATACCCCCTCATCACTTTTTATTGTCCCCTGGAAACACTTCCTGTTGTGTTGTGAGTATCTGCAGCTCATGTGTGTGTGTTTTCTTCAGCTGCAGTGTGTTGAGCTTCAGGGCCACCGTACAAATGGAAACCAAGGAGCACAGAGTGAAAATAAACCTCCACAGACACACAACATAAAGGAAGGACGATTATTTCAACTGTTCAGTTTGTTTTGATTTAAGATTCAACAGAGTAAACGTCCCTCATTACATTAAACCAGCACAGACAGATGGAGATCAGTCCCCGAAGCTCAGAGCAGCTCCACATGTTTGTGAGGATATGTTGGAGTTATTATTTATTTATTGATTGATTTATTGATTGACCTGTCTCCTGGTAAACAGCTCAGGAGACTCTGGTTTATAACTCTAACACGTTTGACTACTTGTCTCCAAAAAACAAACCACAGAACAATCCCCACACCTGCAGTCACCATCCATGAGTTATACAGGTGATAACACCTGTGTTTACTGAGCACCAACACCGCACGCTGTCTCCACATGATGGAGTGAAGATCTCAGTCCCAGGTTCACCAGCTCACACCTACAACACACCCTGTATATTCTTCATGTAGCTGTGTGTGTTGTGTCCTCAGGGATCACGACGAGTACGGCTTTAAGATCGTCCCGGACTACGAGGTGGAGGACATGAAGCTGCTGGCAAAGATCCAGGCTCTGGAGATCCGCTCACACAACCTGCTGCACCAGGTCTGGCCCGAGTCTGGACTCGTGTCATGTACACTCGGGTCTGGGAGTTGACTAATTAGGCAGAACCAGCAGAAGTAAAACCCACTCACAGTCCGTCTCTGGTGTCTCCTGCAGGACGGGGTAGAGCGCCCCCTGCTGAGTCGCTGGGCTCAGTACCTCGCCGGCAGGTCAGACGACAACCTCTGTCCCTCCCCGGAGCTCAAAGGTCTGCTGCGTGGCGGCGTTCCTCAGGAGTACCGGCAGAGAATGTGGCGCTGGATGGTCCGAGCCAGAACCAGGACCATCAGAGACCGCCACCCACAGCACTACCAACAGGTAGAAGTATGCTTCCAGTCACACCTGTCCACACCTGTCCACACCTGTCCACAGTGTAATGTGTCACATCTGGATGTAGGTTCTTTAAGATCTCCAGGTTCCTGAAGAACTGAGAGGAACATGTTGTTAACAGCTGTTGTGTTTCCAGCTGTGTGAAAAGAGTCACACGTCTCCTCATCCGGCCTCCAGGCAGATCCAGCTGGACCTGCACCGCACCCTGACAACCAATCAGCACTTCTCCTCACCCTCCAGCCCCGCCCTCCAGCAGCTCCGCCGCATCCTATTGGCCTTCTCCTGGCACAACCCTGCCATCGGCTACTGCCAGGGACTCAACAGGTAAACACACGTTCACACAGGTGCAGACCCTTCCAGATGTTTAAACTGGACTGGAGAACATCTGGAGGAGATGGACTCTGCTGCGGACTCTCTGTCTTGTGATCATGTGATGTATCATGTGATGTGTCTCTCAGGTTGGCGGCCATTGCTCTGCTGGTCCTCCAGAGTGAAGAAGACGCCTTCTATTGTCTGGTGGCCGTGGTTGAAGCCATCATGCCTCAGGACTACTACACCAAGAACCTGGTGGCCTCTCAGGTCAGGAAACACTCACCTGCTCACCTGTCCTCTGTTCACCTGTGCCTTCAGTCAGGTGACCACATGAAACAATACATTGAGAATTCTCACGATGCTGATAAAAACATCTGTCGTCATGGAGTTAAAATGTATTTTAAAGCAAGCTAGTGAGTTAGTGAGTTAGTGAGTTAGTGAGTTAGTTAGTTAGTTAGTTAGTTAGTTATAGACTAGTTAGTCATAGGTTAGTTAGTTATAGTTCATTTAGATATAGGTTTATTAGTTAGTTATAGTTAAGTTAGTCATAGGTTTGTCAGTTAGTTATAGTTCAATTATATATAGGTTAATTAGTTAGTTATAGTTCAGTTAGTTATAGGTTAGTTATATTAATTAGGTATAGTTTAGTTTGTAGATTTATTTATTTTTGTTATAGGTTAGTTAGTTAGTTAGTTAGTTAGTTAGTTAGTTAGTTAGTTAGTTAGTTAGTTAGTTAGTTAGTTAGTT
>NW_019525459.1:0-1755 GCF_002814215.2 Seriola lalandi dorsalis | reverse complement strand
GATCTGAGTGCACCTGACCTGGAGAGGTGTGTTTCTCAGACCTAGAGAGGTGTGTCTCTCAGACTTAGATAGGTGTGTTTCTCGGACCTGGAGAGGTGTGTCTCTCAGACTTACAGATGTGTGTCTCTCAGACTTAGATAGGTGTGTTTCTCAGACCTGGAGAGGTGTGTTTCTCAGACTTAGATAGGTGTGTTTCTTGGACCTGGAGAGGTGTGTCTCTCAGACTTAGATAGGTGTGTTTCTCAGACCTGGAGAGTTATGTTTCTCAGACTTAGATAGGTGTATTTCTCGGACCTGGAGAGGTGTGTCTCTCAGACTTAGATAGGTGTGTTTCTCGGACCTGGAGAGGTGTGTCTCTCAGACTTACAGATGTGTGTCTCTCAGACTTAGATAGGTGTGTTTCTCAGACCTGGAGAGGTGTGTTTCTCAGACTTAGATAGGTGTGTTTCTTTGACCTGGAGAGGTGTGTCTCTCAGACTTAGATAGGTGTGTTTCTCGGACCTGGAGAGGTGTGTCTCTCAGACTTACAGATGTGTGTCTCTCAGACTTAGAGAGTTGTGTTTCTTAAACTAACAGAGGTGTGTTTCTCAGACGTTACCTGTGTGGCTCCTGTTACAGGTGATCTTCAGGTACGCTCTGGCTCTCTTCAAATACAAAGAGGACAACATCCTGAAGATCCGTGACAGCGTGGAGATCTACCAGTACCTGCGCTTCTTCACCAAGACCATCTCTGACGGCAGGTAGGGACTCACCTGGTCTCACTTGGTCTCACCTGAACCCTCACATCATTATCATTTGTGTTCATACATCAAAGGTTTTGTCCTGCACCTGTGTGATTATTGAAATCTTTTATGTTTAATGTGTGTAATGCCGTGCAGGAAGCTGACCACCATCGCCTTCAGTGACATGAACCCGTTCCCCGGCCGCCTGCTGAGGAACCGGCGAGCGCTTCACCTGGAGCGCCTGCAGGGGGAGCTGCGAGAGCTGGAGGAGCAGCAGAGGGAGTTCATGACGGAGAGCGCCGAGCGTAAAGACAAAGAGCTGGACACCATGGTGAGCGAGGACGACGAGGAGCTGTGATGTCACAGGGTCTTCCTCTGGTTTGGCGACATGACGTCGTGGACTTTGGTTCAGTTTCAGTCTTGTCTTCAGTGACCTGTTCAGAAACTGAAGCTTCAGCTGTTTCAGGTCGTAATCAACCACCTCCACCTGGTGTCAACTTTAACCCCTGTCTTCAGCAGCTGAGTACATTTACTTAAGTACATTTCTGAGGTACTTGTACTTCACTTGAGTATTTCCATTCCCTGCTACACAGCTGCAACATTAAAGTGATGAACAAACTAATGCATCAGTAATTATCATCCAGTCATATAACACATTACTCTGAAATGGTCCATTCTGCATAATGAGTACTTTGACTGTTGGTACTTTATTTTGAAACTATTACTTTTATTAAGTATTCATGACTTTCTCTCGTAACAGTGTTTCTACTGTTACTGCAGTAAATGATCTGTATCAGTACTCTGACCCCACTACAGCTGAACTTCCACACTACATGTACCTGCTGCTGCAGGTCTGAACAACAAACAACAGATGACATCACTCAGGTGTTTTGTACCTGAGTGAAGTTTACCAGTGCCAGTTTGAACGTTGTAACTGTGTTCTTACAGAAATATGTTGATATTTTTCATTCTGTTTACGTGTATGATGACGTTCTTCAACGTTCTTCAACGTTCTTCAACGTTCTTCAACGTT
>NW_019525458.1:612543-614984 GCF_002814215.2 Seriola lalandi dorsalis | reverse complement strand
CTATGTCGTTTTTGTGAATTTTTATGCTTTACTATACTATGACATTTTTAAGACTTTTTATGCCTTACTATACTATGACATTTTTATGACTTTTCATGCCTTATTTTACTATGTCGTTTTTATGAATTTTTATGCCTTACCATACTATGTCGTTTTTATGACTTTTCATGCCTTATTATACTATGACATTTTTATGACTTTTCATGCCTTATTATACTATGCCGTTTTTATGAATTTTTATGCCTTATTATGCTATGTCTTTTTTATGAATTTTTATACCCTACTATACTATGTCGTTTTTATGCCTTATTATACTATGTTTTTTTTATGCCTTATCAAACTATGTCGTTTTTGTGACTTTTCATGCCTTACTATACTATGACATTTTTATGACTTTTCATGCCTTATTATACTATAACGTTTTTATGAATTTTTATGCCTTACTATACTAGGTCGTTTTTATGCTTTACTATACTATGATATTTTTATGACTTTTCACCCCTTACTATACTATGTCGTTTTTATGAATTTTTATGCCTTACTATACTATGTCGTTTTTATGCCTTTTTATGTCTTTTTATACCATGTCTTTTATGCCTTATTAAACTATGTCGTTTTTGTGAATTTTTATGCTTTACTATACTATGACATTTTTAAGACTTTTTATGCCTTACTATACCATGACATTTTTATGACTTTTCATGCCTTATTTTACTATGTCGTTTTTATGAATTTTTATGCCTTACCATACTATGTCGTTTTTATGACTTTTCATGCCTTATTATACTATGACATTTTTATGACTTTTCATGCCTTATTATACTATGCCGTTTTTATGAATTTTTATGCCTTATTATACTATGTCTTTTTTATGAATTTTTATACCCTACTATACTATGAAATGTTTATGCCTTATTATACTATGTTTTTTTTATGCCTTATTAAACTATGTCGTTTTTGTGACTTTTCATGCCTTATTATACTATGTCGTTTTTATGAATTTTTATGCCTTATTATACTATGTCGTTTTTATGCCTTACTATACTATGACATTTTTATGACATTTTTATGCCTTATCAAACTATGTCGTTTTTGTGACTTTTCATGCCTTACTATACTATGACATTTTTATGACTTTTCATGCCTTATTATACTATAACGTTTTTATGACTTTTCATGCCTTACTATACTATGACATTTTTATGCCTTATTAAAATATGTCATTTTTGTGAATTTTCATGCCTTATCAAACTATGTTGTTTTTATGAATTTTTATGCCTTACTATACTATGACATTTTTATGCCTTATTAAACTATGTCATTTTTGTGAATTTTCATGCCTTATCAAACTATGTTGTTTTTATGAATTTTTATGCCTTACTATACTATGACATTTTTATGCCTTATTAAACTATGTGGTTTTTGTGACTTTTTATGCCTCACTATATTATGACTTTTCATGCCTTTCTATAATATGTCGTTTTTATGAATTTTTATGCCTTACCATACTATGTAATTTTTATGCCTTATTAAACTATGTCGTTTTTGTTACTTTTCATGCCTTACTATACTATGAAATTTTTATGAATTTTTATGCCTTGTTAAACTATGTGGTTTTCATGCCTTATTAAACTATGTCTTTTTTGCAACTTTTTATGCCTTACTGTATTGAGTTTTTATGCCTAACTATCCTATTATATTTTTATGACTTAAGATATTTTTAATGCCTTACTATACTATGACTTATGACATATATGTCCCTATTAAAATTCTATATGTTTGTACATGATTTCCTTAATAACTTCTTATTAAATTTAAACATACACGGCTATCATTTATATTTCAATATAATACGAACACATGCTGACAGGCTTTGGAATCGATGTATATTTATGTAACATATGTCTATAATATAAGCAGAAATACTAAAATACATTTTTCTATTAGCTTCACATATATGTCAATATATGATATCATTCCAACTTTTAACTTTTATATGTGGTTTTCACATATATGCTATACTTTACATACATATGATTTTTACTTCATATTCATATATGGAAATTCAATACATGTACATATAGGCCTATTACATTCGCGTACGGACATTTCTGAATGCAAATTCAGACCATATGTTAGTAAACCGTTTAGTTGACAGTATTAAAAAGCCAATCTCTTTGTTTTGGATTGGTGGCGCGGTTGCTGCGTCCCTACCACTGTTGAGACCAAACCTACGCCCTTATGCAGATGAAATGTGGGAAATACTCATCAAAAGCAATAAACACTACAGCTAAACCCACCAATATCTGCGGTGGAAGGTCGATAAAACAATCACCCAAACAAACAAAAAGGAGTACACTCGCTGCAGTTTGTTTTAGACTGATTCATTAGTAAAAATGAGTTTTATCCGCGTCATTCGGAAGGTGTGTGACTTTAACGCA
>NW_019525458.1:585043-607543 GCF_002814215.2 Seriola lalandi dorsalis | reverse complement strand
CCACCCACAGCAATGTCCATTAAAAACAAACAAAAAACACCTCCTTCATTATCATCATTTTTTACATTTATACAAATACACAGATCCTGTGTACAGCTGTTCGGGGAGCTGAAGATCAGATCTTGATATAGTTTGATGACAGGTTTTGTTTTGTTTTTTCTTTGCACAGAAAATTGGAAAGTTACATAAAACCATATGCACAAGGAAATAATAGACTCTTCATGACATAAATTATCAAAATACAGTATTGCAACAGTCCCAGATTTAAAAATAAAAACTGAAATGGTTTCCAGTTCCCACTCTGCAGAGTATGAAGTGTCAAATCTGCCAAAATGGACATCAATACAATCGAGGTTAATCAGATGAGAAACGGCGTCCTTTAACAGAAGGCGTAGAAACAGGTTTGATTGCATTCATGGCCGGAGCTTTAGTTTTTCTGATGCTAATGCACAGTGATGTCATAGAGGAGCTATACAGGAAGTATTTACAAGACTGCGGCCGTCATATAAAAATGGAGAAAAGTCTGTTATTGGTTTGAGTGTAGGTCGTTCTTGAGATTTGTCCGGAGCTCGTTAAAAACCGAAGACTTCAAACTGCTACAGCGCATCGACGACACAACACGTCGTCGCCGGGTCGGACTGCACTCGGCGCCGTGATGTCACCACGGACACCGGCCTCACTCAGCCCATAGCAGCTTAATGGGAGATGGCGGCAAACAAGCATGGAGACGAACACGGGCCCCAAGGCGGGGCGGGGGGGGGGGGGGGGGCACTCCCCACAGGAGGCTCAAACCCGACAGTCTGCACACACACACAGAAACACTTGTATAACAAATAACAGTTACAAGACAATGAAAACCCAACAGGGTTCAATCGAAGCACCATTTAAAATATTACAACTGAACGGACAATCAAACACTGAGATGGGGTGAGGGGTGGGGGGGTGAGGGGTGGGCAACAATTAGCACCAAATCATCAGGGAGCGCCAGTGTTCAGGAGCCAATCAGAACTGCTCCAGCAGCTGTCGGAGGTAGGGGGCCTTGGAGAGCTGTCTGTTGACCCGGGCCAGCTTGTAGAGGACGGGACAGTCCAGGGACACACAGGGAACCTGCCGCTCGGCACAGCCACTGCAGTTCCTGCAGATCTGGACACACACACACACACACACACACACACACACACAAGAGACCGGGTCAAAGGTCGGGATCATCACAGACTCCCCCTGTTCCCACTGAGAGGAAGAACAGCCCCCACCACCCCAGGTTCAGATCCTCTCTACTGGTTCACAGAGACATTTGCTCCCACCTCCACATCAGTTACCACATCACAACCAAGCAGCAATTAATCATTAGTTCATTAACTTTAACTGACAGCACTTTGTGACATCATCATCATGTGACGACGCCAAAACATGTTTCACACAGTTGTGGGTTTGGGACTTTTGATTTCACGCTCTTTATTCCCTCCCTTCACTTCCTGTTTGTACAGAAATAATGACGTAGGATCAGAAGTGACGAGAGCAAGTTATGAATTGATCATGGTGTCGGACGGAGTCGCGATGAGCTCCGTGTTTACACTGTCATGTCTTACTTTCTTGTGATGCTAATGTTAGCGTTAGCTCCTTTCATGCTTCTTCCATTCTTCTATCTTATCATTATTTCTTTTTTATTTTCCTGTTATGTCTGTTGTGTACCGTTCTTTTATGCTTCCAAGTGACCCTTGGTAACCACGGTAACCCTGTGTTTAATGTCACAAAGCTATGAACTTTGGGTAATTCCCTCAGGCCAAATCTGCAGAAATGCGGTTAGACACTGAACCCTCACGGACCTAACCAGGTGGACACTGGGGATCGGACCTGTGACACCGAGGGGTTCAGTGTCTTGCACATGTGGACTGGAGGAGCCGCTCTGCCTCCTGAACCACGGATGTGTTTGTTCTCACATTCATCTGCTGCACAAGTTTCTCTGTTCTCACCTTGAATGCCAGATGAACACCTGAGTCCTGACACAGGTGTGACGTGGAAACTTTTCAGGGAAACGAGAGACGTCTGGAATCTTGTTTTCAGCAGTTAAATCTTCTAAAGTATTTCTAGTTGATTCAACATCATCTACACCTCAAACCAAACCCGTCCGGAGAGGATCGTCTCTCACCTTCAGCAGCTGGTCCTGCTGACTCTCCCACTGTCTCATGTCCTGGTAGAGTGTGACGGCGACTCTCTGGGGTTCGGCGCGACACCGCGAGCACACGCCCAGCTGGGTCAGCTCGTCACACACGGGGCAGTGGAGCGTGGTGAAGTACTGGGAGATGGTTCCCTTCCTCCCCACTTCCTCCCCGCCGGCCGCCGAGGAACAGGACGCTTTCTGGACCTGCAGCGAGATGCCGAGAGACACAGACAAAAAACAAAAACCACCATCGTTATACACCTGAAGCTTTACTCCAATAAATACAAACGTATTGCATCAGAGCAGCGACTGTTCGTTCCTGAGTTGAACTCCGCTCCGCCAGCAGAGGGCGTGAACGCTCCGCCAGCAGCCGACTTCAGGACTGACACAAAGACGTGAGACATCAGCGCTGCAGTTTGATGAGTCTCATTCCAGCCTCAGCAGGAAGGAGAGATTTTCTCTTCATCCTTTGTTCTCTCTGCACTAAACACACGGAGGGAAAGAAACTCGCCGCTCTCTGCTGCCATTCTGACCAGGGGCGACATTTTCTCCCTCACGCCAACAGCAGGATCATCGGTCGTTTATCAGTCAGACGTAAAAGTCAATCAATCAAGAATCAATTCTCCAAACTCGAGCTCATTCAGATCCTTTGCTTCTTTTACTCTGAAGGTTTTCATGTTGCTGTATGAGTGAATTATTAAAACACAGGTGTGCTGCTCACCCGGGGGAGCTCCTGGTACCAGCTGAACACGTCCACCCCGATCAGCTGGAACATGCGGGCCAGCGGCGGCAGGATCTGCTTGGTGACGTAGTAGGTGGCGTTGAGCCGGAGGGCGGGTTCCTGTAGAACCTCCATGGGCCGACGCACCAGCTGGATGAGGGGGACGCCGGGCAGCCCGTACACGACCACGTAGGGAACCCGCTCGCCCACCCGTGGCTCCAGGCGCCGGTCGTACGCCATCATACGCCTGAGAGACACAAAACTGGTCAAAACTAATAGAAAACTTGACACGGCTGTTCATGACTGTTTGTACTCGTGTTCTCCTGCAGAGGAAGATATTCTACATGCGACTTTAAATCATAAATATTTCACAATAAAAGCGCCAACATGAAAGATAAGCTGCTGCTGATCGACACAGGAGATAAACTGTAACCACAGCTGAATATTTCCTTCTTACCCAGACTGAATCTGAAATCTGATTTTTTTTTCTTCTTCTTCACCCATTTAGAACTGGGTTGCCTAGCAACAGACTCAGGTACTGTACACGCAGGCTAGTGCAGCCAGACAATGAGCACTGTGGGGAAGGAGTAATTGGATTCACACTGAGTACAGTAACTGTAGTTGACAGCACGCTCTGTCTGTCTCTCACACACACACACACACACACACACACACACACACACACACACACACACACACACACACACACATCTCACCTGGTGAGCTCCAGGGCGGGGACGCAGGCTCCGGGCCGGTACGAGCCGCTGCCTCTGTACTCCTTGGCGAAGGTCAGGTCCTGCATGCTGGCCCGACCGTCCAGAACCTTCGCACACTGACGCTGCACGAACTGCTTCACCTGGCTGATGTCCCGCGTCTCAAACAGCAGCTTAATGGAACGCTCCAGGATCTGAGGACGGCGTGCGAGTGAAGGAGGGAGAGAATAAGAACGGAGGAGTGAGAGATGAAGCAGGATTCGTGTGAAACACGGGACTCTACTTCCTGTTGGATCCCTGGACAGAAATATGATTATGAGGAGTGACGCTATGACTGGACACAGGACGAACACGGGGACGTTTCTGTTTCAGTTTGAGTAAACGAGAGCGGGAAGGAAGGCGGCGTGGAGCACAGGGAAACAGGCGAGAAGATGAAAAAAAAAGGCTTGTTCGTTACCTTGGAAACAGCGGGGCAGCCGTCGCGGCGCACCGTCTCGATCCCTTTGGCGTCAAACACGGGTTCCTTTTGGTCAAGGCTTTCATACATGTATCCCACATAACGCTTCTTTGTCTGCAGCACGCAGGGCAGGTACACCTGACACACACACACACACACACACACACACACACACACACACACACACACACACAGATCAGTCATTACCTCTAAATGTGTCTATGTGTATATGAAGAAAAGACTGACAATTACAGACCGTGTGTGTGTGTGTGTGTGTGTGTGTGTGTGTGTGTGTGTGTGTGTGTGTGTGTGTGTGTGTTACCTTCTCAAACTTGAGCTTGACAGGTTTGGGGTTGGTTGCGGTCACTGCCTCAGCGATCTCGTTGCCGATCTTGAACGCCTGCTCTTTGGTGGCTCCCTTCAGCAGAACAAACATGCTGCAGACGACAAACAGGAAGTGTGTGTGAACACGCCGCCACGTCGTCGGTCAGTTACTGCGGAGCTGAGTGATGAGAGTGAAACACGGCTGCTCCGTCAGCGGCCGACGAGTTTGTCAGCGGAGCAAAGTCGCTCAACTTCCCGCCGACGACGGTTCAGCAAATTTGCAGAAAAGTTGCGGTGGTTGGACAAAAACACAAAGTCGCTCAGAATTCACAGGGATTGGTTGAATTTGCGTTGATTATCACGACATCGCGTCTGTTGTCTCAGTGCAACAGGCCGGAGACCGGACCAGCACAACCTCAAAACTATTATGTGTGTAACTGATGAAAATTAATTAATTAACACCTCCGAGTGAGACAATTAAAAAGTTAATGACAGGAAACCGGACGTGTGTGACTGAGAAGCAGCTCAGGTGTAATCACGGCTCGCTCGCAGTGTTAACGCAGCGTCAGTCAGGGTGCGTGTGTGTTACTTGTATCTGCTCTGGGGACGGAGACGGCGACTGATGCTGCTCACCTGTCGGTGTCGCCGTACACGACGCGCGCCCCCCACTTCTTGGTGTCATTGACCAGCTTGATGGCTCTCTCCAGCGTCTCTCTGGCTTTGTGGACGATGCTGTCTCCGACCTGAGAGCGACAAAGAGACGAGAAACTTCAGTTAGCGTTTGCAGGAACATCAGAAATGGAGCTTCAAAACTAAATCTCATGAATGTATGTGGTTCAGTTAATGTGAGCTCGTCTTCCTCGCTCCTTCCTCGCCGTAACCTCCGGTGAGCTCACCTCCACGCTGGGCATGCGCCCCGAGTAGTTGGCTGCAGCGTAGCCGAAGGTGACGTTGGCGATGAGCTTGAGTCCCAGCTGTCGGGCGTCCAGCAGCTTCATGAGGGCTTTGTCCTGCTTGTAGGTCTTCATGGACTGCTTCACCATGATCCTGGTGCTGAGGATTTCCTCCAGCATGCTGGGCAGGACTCCTTTACGCACTGAGGCCTGGACACAAAGAACCAACAGGTGAGGACAGGTACAGTCTGATTCTGATCCTCTCATACAATCTGATTTTTTTTTTTCCATTTTCTTCAAACTATAGTGAGCTTTAATTCTGAAAAGTTCTGACAGGAAGTTCCAATGGTTCTGTTGCTTGCTTGACAGACAGACCTCTGAACTAGAGGACGAAGCAGATTCCACTTCTATTTTTATCAATCAGTTTCTTAAAATTATCATTTGATTATGTTGTGACCGACATCACAGGTTACGGTCCGACCGCTGATCTCTGTCAAGCTGAACATGAAGGAAGACGACGCCATGAACTAGAATCACCTCCGCGTGGTCGTCTCCCTCCGCCACTAGTTTCAGGTCACTCTGATGTTTATCCAGAGTCGTATAAAATATCAAACATTTCTGGGAATTTTTGTCTTGAGTTATGGCTACAAAATGTTTTCTGAGGTCACCGTGACCTTGACCTTTGACCTCTGACCACCAAAATCTAATCAGTTCATCCTTCTGAGTCCGAGTGAATGTTAGCGCCAAATTTGAAGAAGTTCCGTGGAGGCGTTACGGAGATATCGTGTCCACGAGAATGAACCGAACTCCTCCTGAAACGGCAGAGTTGAAAGGTCACACGCGGCGGTGACGATCTGACGTCACTCTGCACACGCTCGTCACATAGCGATCAGGTGACTACGGGCGACATCACAGAACAGACACGAGGAACATCTTCAGAGCATCTATTTGACTGGCAGCTAACTACAAAATCAAACCAGATCCAGAGCGAACCTGCTCTCCTTCTTTAACAACCTCATCACTCACTGTGCTGTGGCCACGACTGAGTGTGTGTGTGTGTGTGTGTGTGTGTGTGTGTGTGTGTGTGTGTGTGTGTGTGTTATGTAATGAGCCTGTGGCACAGCAGCCAGGGCGTGTGGAGCACAGAGTGAGTGAATGAGAGGAATGAATGGAGGGATGCAGACGTGCTCGCCGCTCGCAGCAGCTGATGATCCGTCGCTGAGAGACGTGATTTATAGCGGGGCCGAGCGGTTTTCCAGGACGGCGTTCGGAGAGGAGCGGTCAGAGGTCAGAGGTCAGAGGGCGCCGTACCTTGACGAAGGCGATGCCGTTGGGTGACACGGTGATGTCGTTGCGGAGCTGGTAGAGGAGCTCGGGAGGAACCCGCAGGGAGGTGCAGCCGAACTTAAACTCGTCAGGCCTGAGACAGAGACATGAGTGTATGAATATCATTCAAGAAAACACATAATCAATCAATCAATCAATCAATCAATCAATCAATCAATCGTTTCGCCCTTTGATTTGGAGAAAGTCTTTGTTCTATTACACAAATTTATACTCGTCCTTTCTGATGAATATCTCTGTAAATGACTGAACAGTATTTACTTCATTCAATAAGTGATTGAATCATTGATCTCTCAGTTTTCAGAAGTGTGTGATCATTAATTAAAAGTCCTAATCATCATCGTGTTAAATATGACACAGATAACGGCTGTAAAAATAAACAAGTAAATGTGTCGTAGTGACAGAAAATGAATCATCTAAAATATATTGTGCTCAAACAAGAGGCCGGTTTCTCTGACTCTGTCAAAAGCAGTTTGGTCCTTGACCCTCTAAAGCCGGACTGTGGGACAAAGAATTCTGGGTAAATTAAGACTTTTTTATTTAAAAAAACCTCAGCAGAAAACGTTTTAAATTTTAATCCTTAAAAACTCTTTCCCTTCTCTTCGCTCTCTCCGTAACGATGTGAACAAACCACAGTCTGAGCCATGATCCTCTGCTGGTTGCCGGGTGCTGCAGGTGTCATCGACAGGCTGTTGGGTCGTATATTGTTTTGGACGTTTGAGTCGATAAAGTTACACACAGGAAAAAAAACCTGTTGCATGAAGCTGCTTCTGTGTTTTATAAAGAAAAGAAAACTAGTTTCAGAACTGAAGACAATCTCCAGCTGTCCTCCGAGCTAATTTGTAAGTCGGAGCCAGCGAGGGTCTGCGGGGCACTTCTCTGCTAACATATGCATATCGGAGGGAGCGGATCATGGCTACGGCTGTTGCTAAGCAACTACAATAATCCTGCCAAAAAAGTTTAGATCTGCTGTGACTTGCAGAGAGCTCTGAGGTGTGAACAACACGCCGAGCTCTCAGCACGTCGGCTCCATTAAAAATAATGAGGGGAGGGAGGCGGCGCCGGAAGGACGCTCTCCTAAACCAGAACACGCCGTGGGTCTGGGGGTCCTTACGTGCCGAGGCTGTCCATGTGGCCGAGGCAGGTGGAGTAGCAGTAGTTGTACGCGATGACGATGGAGGGGTAGAGCGACTGGAAGTCCAGTACGACCAGTGAGTTGCTGTAGAAGCGCGACTCGGGCTCCATGACCAGCGGGAGGCACTGCGGCGCCCTCTGCTGGGCTCGCTGCTGCACGCTGGGCGTCACGGGGATGTAGTTCAGAGGCTTGGCCACACGCAGCATCATGGACTCGACGCGGTACTGCAGGGACAGGAAGAGGAAACAGTGATATATCAAAGCGTTATTTCTTTCTTCTGTCTATCACTCACTCGTCTTCGAGTCAGTGGATCCACCTGCGGCTCTGACAGCTTCATCGGTCCTGCCAGGATTTATTTTTTGGGATTGTTGCGACTAAAATACCTGATTTCTTTTCTTAAAGGTTACAATGTTTTTCGTTTTTTTTTGCAGGAGAAAATAAAAAATTGCAAAAATTGTCGCCATCTTTCTGCCTATGAAACAGCTCCATCCTTCAAGCTTCAAAACCAGAAACAAGGAAGTGAGTCTGCTGACGTACATCGAGGTTGTTGCTCAGGGACTGATGTGATTGGTTCAACTCGCGGAAACTGTGATGACGTTTGACCAAATTTGAGGAAAAGGACTGGTTGAATTTGTGTTTATTATTGCGACATTGCGACTTTCTGGAGGGACTGATTTAAGACTACAGAGCAGAAACCTGAGGGTGTGTGTGTGTGTGTGTGTGTGTGTGTGTGTCGGTACCTGTGATCCTCGGGTCAGAACGTGGAAGAACTGAATCCCGAACAGTCTGGCCAGCTCGCTGGTTCTGCCGATGATGTCGTGCTGCTGCAGAAGCTGCATGGTGCCACACACTCGGCTCACGTAGTGGTCGACCGTCTTCCACCTACACACACACACACACACACACACACACACACACACACATTATACAAGGACAGACTTTGTACTACATTTGTTTTCTGAAAGTTGAAATAAACACGTTCACACGTACGACGCCGTGTGGTACAAACCTGTATAAGTTTGTGCTGTGGTCAAACCAGTCGGACAGCGTGCGGGGACTGTAGAGCGGGAAACGCTGGTGCAGCACGTGGAACGCCACGTTCTCAAAGCTGTAGTTGTTCAAAGTCACCTGTTAATGTTGAAAATAATAAAAAATATTTTAACGAAGTATCGGGAGAAAAGTCGCTCGAATTCAAAGTTATTTGTACAGAAACATCTCATACCAAAGCAGATCAAAGTGATTCACAAGAAAAGAATAAATATAAACACACACACACACACACACACACACACACACAGAGTAGGGTCCAAACGTCTGTGTGGTAATTTGAGAAAACGCTTGACTGGAGAGGAAAGAGTGAGATCAGCTGGGACGGTTCACTGACAGCATGTCTGATACACGCCGAGGAGCCAGAACACCGAGTGCTTTGAAGACCAGGAGGAACATTTTAAACAAACAGCAGGACGCCGACCGAGTTCTGGATAAGCTGTAATCTATGATCTGATAAACAGAGAGGACGGCAGTAATCCGTCTCTGAGTCAGAGAGCCTCCGACTCCAGAAATATTCCGGCGCTGGAGAAAAAGGCGACGTTGATGACGGTGTTGATGTGGTCAGTCACCCGAGGTTACCCGTGGTGGAGTAGGTGGAAAATAACACGCGGCATCGTCCGCCATAATGTACAGTTTGTGAAACGCCCTGAGTTTCCTCGTCTAAATCATACGTCTGAATCCTTTATGACAGTGGCTCCGAACATTTACGTCTTCTGAGCCCTGAAAATGAAACGTTTACTTATAACCACTGCAGACAGACGGACGGACAACAAGCTGAAACATAACGCCTCCGGCTCTGACTGTCGCCGCGGCAGATCCTCGTGGTCGTATCCCTCCGCCGCTCAGACTAGTTCCAGGTTCCATCCTTGAGTCACAGAACGCATGAACCATCTGTGTGAAATTTTGTCATAGTTTCTGTGTGAAGTCTTGAGTAATGGCTAAGAAGTGCTGTCTGCAGTCACACTGATCTTGACCTTTGACCTTTAACCACCAAAATCTATTCATCCTTTAGCCCCAGTGAATGTTTGTGCGGACGGACGGACGTACAGCGCGACAACAAACATGCCTCCGGCTCTGGCTGTCGCCGGCACAGAGGAATAAAAATCAAGTGATGGTGAGAATCCTGACTTCTAGAGAAATCAGGTCACAGCTCAAACAGTGTGTGTATGTATGTGTGTGTGTGTGTGTGTGTGTGTGTGTGTGTGTGTGTGTGTGTGTGTGTGACGGGTGGAGGTCACGCCGGGACACCTGCCTCAGTCTTCATCACCCTCCACAGATTGATGATGACGCGTCCGACGACGTGGATCTCCGTCATGGTGTCGGCTCCGTACTCGTCCGTGTCTGCGCCGAAGCGGTTCTCTCTGGAGTCACCTGAGGACACGAGCCAGACAGACAGCCAATTACAGAAGAGGAGGAGGAGGAGGAGGAGGAGGGGGAGGGGGGAGGAGCTGACAGAGGCTCTCGACTCAGCTGCTACACACACACACACTGTAAAAAGACCCAAACACACATTCACACAAACAAATGCAGGTTCCTGAGATATCGAGTCCACGAGAACGGACAACTGGAAAACAACATGGCCTCCGGCTCTGACTGTCGCAGGCGTGGAGGAATAAAAACTACATATAGCACCTTTGACCTTCTACATTAACTACTGGCGTCGGCGGCGAGCGGCCCCTACCTGGCACTCGTGACAGCTGCTGACACAGGTCCACTCCGAGCACGGCGGCGCGCTGCAGCAGGTAGCCCCAGGATCGCATCTGCACCTCGTATCCTAACAGGATGTCTGGGTCGAACCTGACGAGAGCGCAGCCATGTTAACACAGACGTTTTAGTTTTAAGATCAAAAAATATATAATTATCTCCTACACACACACACACACACACACACACACACACACCTCCTCATGATGCTGATCAGCTCCTGGAACAGCATCTTCTCATCAGTGGCACATTTGACCTGCAGCCCAGAGACGCCCGACCTGACCAGCAGGGGCGCTGTTCCTCTGTCACCTGCTGAACACATTTAAAGAACAGACTCATCGATCTGACACGACCACAAACACCTCAGAGAAATCACACACGAAGACTTAAAAGGAAGCGATATCTTCACCTCCGTCTCTGCTTTGATAGTCTTTGTCCACCACAATGGCACCGGTCAGCTGTGTGCTGTCGACATCAGGCAAGGGGGCGTCAGAGCTGAGGCAGTAGAATAAGGCACATATGGGGTCGAACTCGGGGTCAGGCTCCAGGTCGCGACGAGTTCTTGCATGGAGCTCCATGCCCATCAGGGTTAGGTACTGGACCTGAGGAGGAGGAGGAGAGACATCAGTTTGTGTCTTAAGTCTGCCGCCTCCTGAAACCATATGTGAACCTGCTGGACTTATTTCTAACTGAAGCGATATCAAATGGAAGTCAAGTGGATACGAATATCTAAATATATATATGGTTTCAGTATTTGACACTTTGTGATTGGTGCTACTAAAGTATTGCGGCTCAAAACGCAGCAATTTAAAATAATAATAATAATAATGAAATAAAGAAATCAACTCACTCTGATTTCTCTGATATGAGCGGAGTTCATTAACTAAAGAGAGTCCAGGAGCAGCTCACCTCATGCAGAGCTTTGGCTTCCTGTAAGTTCTGCATGCTGACTTTGAAGCCGTAAGAGTTGGCTATGCTGGGCCCTTCGATCTGGGAGTTTTCTTTCTTTGGCACGTTCAGAGCAGCAAACTGGTTCTGTGGACGACCAAAGAGAATATGAGGAAAATCCAAAATGAACAAGGCAGACGCTTCAGACGGAATCGGGTTCAAACTGATGAAGCAACGAGAAGATGCAGAGGTCTGCACTGGTTTTTCTAACCAGGCCGAACTGGTGAAATGGTGGTTTATGTGTGTGTGTGTGTGTGTGTTTGTGTGTGTGTGTGTGTGTGGGGGGGGTCTGACCTTTATCTGTGTGGTCAGTAACACTCTCCTCAGCGGGTCCGGCTGACTCGTCCTCCTCCAGTGAAGTCTCTGAGAGCCGTGACTCTCTGCAGCAGGAAAGAAACAGACGAATGAGGCGATGGCAGGAAGCAGAAATGCGCGACGACGTCGGTCTGAGATGAAACTCTTGTGTTCGTAAGACGGATCAAATGACTGATTTCTTACCCTGGGAGATGGGCGTGCTGCACACGGGCTCCACGTCTTCCTTGCTCCTCCGCCTCCTCCTCGAGAAGGGGGTGCTGTGAAGGAGATGGGGACTACTCCTGCCATCTTCGCCATTACTGCTGACAGGGAGGCGCGAGGGACTGCGGTTCTCTCCGAGCCGCTCCGGGGAGTTAGAGAGCCGAGGTGACGGCGGTTCTGGAGAGATTTCACTCTGCCTGTTTGAGCCGAGCTGGTCTGGGCCTGAGGGGCTGGGCTGACGGGACTGCTGCCACGGAGGCAGCTCGGGGGACTCTGGAGAGGTGGTTTTATCATCATCATCATCATCATCACCATCATCACCTTTGCCTTGTTCCTCCTGCTCAAGATCCACAGCTCCTTCATCTGAGACTGGACTCACCTGTGAGGATTTACTGTGAGAGCCTGTGTTCTTCAGAGGAGATATGAGTAAGGACAAACTCCGCTTCTTCCTCCTCTGAGGCCTGACACCGGAGAGGTTCCCGCACAGCTCCACCTTCACCGATGGCTGCGCGCTTCTCTCCGGGTTCTCCTCCTCAAAATCCAACCCAGCCCTCCCGTTGTTCTTCAGCAGCCCCGTGTCTCTCCTCCACTTCTGCAGACACTCGTACTGTTTCCTGGCCTCCAGCCACAGACTCACGCGCTCTCGGCTCGGTGGGTTTTTGCAGGGCAGAAGAATCACCTTCTTGTCGCCGGCTGAGGACGGGTCGCGTCGGGCCGGCTCTTTGCTCGCCTCCGAGGCTCCCTGCGCTTGGGAACATGAGGTAATATTGGCGGCGGGGTGCGTCATGGCGGAGAAAGCCGTCTTCCAGAAGCATAGGCCCTCCAAAGAGAGCTCTCCGCTGAACTCTGCTAGCTCCTTCGTCAGTCTGGTGCCCACCGTTAGCTTACGGCCGCCAACCTCCCTGGAGCAAAGACAGACAGTTTAATTATATCATTAACATTACTGTAATAGAATCAAACTAAATCTATTAATGAATCACACGCAATATATTGATCAAATAAAGCAGTTTTACACATTTCATTCCTCATAAAGCAAGCCAGTCGTTTTGAATATTTTTACCTTTGACATTGTTATTCATATAGAGGCAATAATACATTTTAAGCGTCACCATTTTATCTGAGCCACAGAAAGTGGAGAAGCCATCTTTCGAGGAGTAAGAGGCTCTGGAGTCAGATGACTAAGTAAACAGTATTATTTTGAGGTACTTGTACTTTACCTGAGTGCTTCCTTCTCCACTACATCTAATCTATCCGCTGTACTGAATGTGATGTTGTGCATGTGATGATATATAAAATGTCTGGTTGCTGGTGTGTACAGTCTTACATTGGTTTCCCCGGGGCGTCGGAGGGGTCGCTGCAGAAGGGCTCTTGGAAGGTCGCCTCCGACATCTCCAGGTCCAGCAGAGTGTTGAGGATCTCCTCCCGACTCGGAGGGGACATGAGGGGCTTGAGGACGTGGGCTCCGCCTCCCGCCCCCCGCAGCAGCTGGCTCGCCCTCACCTGGGATAGCGAGCCGACGGAGCGGGGGGAGCTACTGGGCGTGGTGGACGTCAGTCCATCCATGCCCTCCAGGAGATCCCCCGTCGGTGAGCCCTCGTGGTCGACGAAGGAGGCGGAGCTTAAAGGCAGCGGCAGGACGGGCTCGAAGACGGAAAACAGCAGCTCTTTTCTCTCACAGTGAAAGTCTTGAAAGGGGCTGAGGCTGTGGGCTTTACATAAAGAGAGGTCCCACTCTCTGCTCTTGATCCGCTCAGAGTCAAGGAACGTGAGGTGATTCGACGCGGACTCCTTGTTCTCGGGTCTGTCGAAGAGGTCGGGGCTCGCGGGCGTCGCTTTGTGCCAGTCTGAGCTCCTTTGAAGCTCCTCCCCACAGACAAACAGCCTGTCCAGTTTCTTCTCGAAGCCCAGGCTCTGAGCGCACACGGCCTCCTGGCTCACGTCACTCAGGAACTTGACAGGTAGATTTTTATCAGTCAGGACAAACTGGCTGCCGCTGTACGGGCTGGAGAACTCCGTCTGATCGATAGCGTTGATATCGAACGTGTAGTTGTGCGGGAGCTCCGGGGACAAGCTGTCCTCTATGAAGTTACAAGCGTCCAGGCCCGGGTCTGACAGAAAGAGGGGGCAGTCGTCCGACACGTTGCCCTCCTGCTTCACTGTCGGATCTGGCTGAGTGCCGCTCGTCTTGCCTTTCCTGATTCGGGGCTTTTTACTCTTGGGGGTGGAAGGTTTCGGCGCCCTGGGTTTACGCTGAGAGGCGGAGGGAGCTTTTCTGGATTTGGCTGGTTTAGCTGTAGGATCTAGCAGCGCTGCGGCCTGAGCCATGGCAGTGGAGTGGCTGTGTGCACCGACCACTTGTCGGGGAAGCGTCTGTCCCTGCTGCCTCTTCTGGAGAAGCTGCTTGAGGACAGTCAAGCCGGAGGGGGTGTCACACAGAGCGGGGATCTCCCCGTTCTTAGGGCCTGAGTGTGGGGAGGCTTCTTTACCGTCTTCCAGTAAGAGTCGACCAGCCAGGGGAGGCGGAGGAGCCGCGCACTCCTCCTGTGACGCCTCCGCCTTCACCACAGCGGTCTGGCAGCTTTGCTGCTTCACATGAGGTGAGAGGCTTCGGTTGACCTCCATGATTGAAGTCTCACAGTCCTCCACCTTTGGCTCTACGGACCGGGCGTCCGAGCTGGAGTCTGGTGTGGGTGGAGTCGGGACGGCGCCCTGGCTGTTGCCGTCTGTGCTCACCGCCCGCTGAAATGGAGGCAACTCCTGAGAGGAGCTCTCAGAAGGAGGCGGCTCATCCTCCGGGAAGAGGAGCTGAGAGCCGTCTTTACTCGACTCAAGGCTTTTGGGTTCTGCCGTCTTCTTTTTGCGGGTCCTCTTCGGTTTGGTTGCGGTTGCGGGACTGTTGCTAGGACCTTCGACCACACCTTTAGTTTTCTTCCTCTGCCTCGCAGCAGCCGCTCTGGGCTCTGCTTCCTCTGGAGGCTTGGTGGTCGACTTGTTTACTTTCCTTCTACTTTCTGCAGGTTTCTTACAGCGGGCAGTTTGACGCTTGTTTCGCGCTCCTGTGGTTGAAGACGCAGCGCGCGGCTTGTGAAAAGCGGAGCTAAGACACGGGTCGCTGAGCGGGTTTATCAGCTGTTCGGAGCCGTCCATAAGAGGGTCGCTCGGGGACCAACAACGGGGGGGCGTCAAGTCCGTGGGGCTCGGGGATTGATCGGAGAGGTATCCCAACTCCACCATGACATCCGTATACTCAACGTCATGGTCATCGGCTAGCTCGCAGTAACATGGGCGAGGGGGCGGTAGAGAGGGGAGGATCGGACCTCTCTGACAGCCTTTAGTCCTTCTGACCCCTTCGCCCTGCCTGACTCGAGGTCTGGAGACGCTGCCGGCCGTCTTCTTATTGGTGGCGTTGACCTTTGTCTTTCGTTTGGGGTGTTTCTTGGCCTTGGGCTCGGCGACGGGGAACCTGACCGCAGTGGATTCCGGCACTTTGGGCCAGAAATCCTTCAGAGGCGCCAGTTTATTGTACAGATCCAGTTTCCCCGGCGTCAGCAGCACCAGCGGCTCCTCGGCGTTCACCTTGGACATCTTCACCAGCATGTTCTTCTGTCCTTTGAACCTGTTGATAATAATGTACTTGATGATGATGGGGGGTTCTTTCTTGCGCCGTTTCTGGTACTTCGCCTCCTGCACGCCGAGGACACCGCTGTCCTTGACCTTGCCGCTGTCCTTGACGGCGGCTGGGTTTTTTGAACGAGCAGCACCCGAGTGTTCTCCGTCCTCGTCGTCGTAGATCATTTTCCGTTTGGCCCTCAGGGTGTATTTACTCCCGGGCAGAGCTGAAGGTTTGGTGCAGGTGACTTTAGCGGATAAATCTTGCAGCGGGCTTAACCTGTCCTCCGCCGTGTCTGTAGCTTCTTCGGAAAGACAGGAAACGGCGGTGGAGTTGGAGAGAGCGGGCTCGGGAGCCTCTGGCTCTGTCCTTTCAGTTTCAAACCCGTCCTCCAGTTCTGGCTCCTCCTGTGCCGCCGTCTGTCCCTCTGTGACGGGCTCATCCTGAACCGGCTCTGCCTCTTCGGCCCTTTCGTCTGGAGGTGGCATCTCTGCGTCCACAGCAGCGGTGATTGAGGTGAAGCTGTCAGAGGTAGAGCTTTCAACTGTGTTTAATTTGTTCCTCTGTCCCGTCATCCCTAACCTTCTTTTATTCACTTTTAGCCTGGACCTGCGAGGCTGGGCTTCCACCGACTTGCTGCACGAATCCGTTAGCTTCTTGCTCCCAGCTTTTTTCCGACTGAGGCAGTTAGAGAGGATGACGCTGGGAAAGAACTTGTAGTGCGCTTCCTGCTGGGCCACGATAGTCTTCTCCGTCTTATTTTCCTGATAGTCCTCGTACCTGATTTTGAGTTCGCCGACGTCACCCTCCTCGCTGTCCTGGCCCATCTCTTCCTCCTGCGGATCGAGGAACTCCCTCTCCTCCATGGGAGACGGGGCGGACGACATGTTCCTCAGGATGGGGCTTTTACCGTCCTTCTGGCTCAGCTCCAGCTCCGTCTTGGCCGAGCAGTTCCTCAGCTCGGAGTAACAGAGAGAGAAGGTCCGGTGGTTCTGGAGAATGGACAGACAGTTTGTTTCTACATTCTTTATGCTGCTGTACTTCTTCCTGCTTTTGGTGACTTGTCCGTTACCAAACGGGAAACTTTCTAATTCTGTCTTATCCAAGGCTATAGAGGTTTTCTTGTCATAGGTGTACAGGGGCTGGATATCCTCTTTGTTTACACAGGGCGACGCCTCGGGGTGGTTGGCTATTTTGCAGGGGATGGGGTGTTTGACCGGCGGGATGTAGGGGATTTCTTTATTAACCCTGAACCCCGTTGAACATTCACTGCTGCTGTCCTGGCTGCTTTTTAATTGAAAGTGCTTGTCGAGCGGCTGCTCCGTGTCCAGCACATGAACCGGTCTGTGCTCCGGGTGCTTGTACTCCAGAAGGGTCTTGGCCGAGGAGGGCGGCTCCAGGTGAACCGTCTCCCCGGGGAAGGGGTTCCTCTTTCCAAGCATCTTTTCTGCGACTATGAGAGAAGACTGAGTCCTGGAGCTGCTGTCCGTTAACGAGGAATCTACGGAAGCAACAGAAGAAGAAGAAGAAGAAGAAGAAGAAGAAGAAGAAGAAGAGGACCGTCAGTCAGCAGATGCAAGAAATAGATTTAAACCTAGTGTTAAATACATGTTCATTTACATTCAGCAATTTTTGTTTCTCATTTGTTATTATTATTATTATTATTAAACTGTACTTTATCAGATGCAAAAAATAAAAAAAGCATATCAGTATTTTATATATATATATATATATATATATCAGCCATCAAATACATATCGTGCCATGAAGTTACAGTTTCCCAGTGTTAATTGTTCATTTATCTCTTGATGTGTGTTTTTACATCAAAATCTGTGTATTTTCTCTTGCTATTCCTCTCGTCCCCTAAACTATAAATCCTGTCGGTCGCCGTGCTGGATCCATGAGCGAGCGATCGAATATCGTTCCCCCCCCCTTTCCTCTCGACCCTTGGTTAAGAAGGAAAATGTCTGGAGTTCGCTCATTTTGCTTTTTCATGCCAAAACAAACAGGAAGCGGCAGGGACAGACAGTGATGCAGAAAACATGAAGGAATCAGGGAGGAAAACGTGGAGTTTGACCTCGGTTTGGTCTTTTGTCACCTCTGAATGAAACATGTGCAAGTGTGAGGAAAGTGTGAGAATGTGCTCTGTTCAGCAGCGGTTTGATTCCCAGACTATGATCTGCACGTCTTCCTCCTACTCTCTCCCTGTATTTCCTGTCGGTCTCGACTGTCTCCATCAAAGAAATGTAAAAAAATTACAGATAAATACAGATAAATATGCAGCGTAATAAGCCTTTAACTTCCACCACGTACCAAACTCTGCCTCCACAGCCACTGCAACGTTTCTGAAGAGTTCATTCAACTCCAGATCATCATTTAAAACCCCAACGTCCTGTATCATCCAGCATTAAATCAAATCTCCCCCAAAATGAAATTGGATCATGCAGCTAAGACCTGGTGTCAACCCAGATGTTTATTGTGCGGCCGCTGTCAGGTCCGTACTGTGATATCCTCCATGGGACATGAATCAGCAGGAGATGTAAGATAAGCATCAAAGCAATCTGACATTTAAGTGCCGTCTCTGTGTGTCTCAGCGTGAGATGACTCACCGCTGTTCTCGTCCGCCGCCCCGTCGAGCTGGGGGATGGACAGGTTGGCGAAGAGAGAGTTATTCCCACTCCACTCCATGTCCTCATCAGAGGACTCCTGCTGCTCCTCGCTGAAGCCGTCCTCTGCCTCCCTCACACCGGGCCTGCACACACGGGAATGACAGGAGCACTGATTAAACGCTGCACGGGCACAGATCACTGTGGACGACCTTCATGCGACTGCTCGCCGTCGGCTGGCTCGTGTTTCAATGGGGACGGTGAAACATACATTTTCTTTCATTTATCTCAATGACAGACTCATTTTGACGCCAATTCGATCGCTTCGATTGTTTGGTTTAGAGTCCTGTGCGATCAATGATGATCAGACAATCAGGTGGATTTCAGGTGAGCATGCATTCACCTTCCTGCTTCCTGTTTCTGACTCATCTGTGCAGTCTGAGGTTTTAGCTTCGCAGAAATGGTAATGAAAACATGTCGTGTGAGCAGTGTTTCTTTTCACATTTAAGTTTAGAACTTGGGAACGTTCCCATGTTCTGCCTACACCTGTTTTAAATTCATCGTCTCTGAGCAGGTTCACAACAACAGACGTGCCTCTGTAAGGACGACCTCTGAGGAGCCTCGTTGTCCCACCGCTGTGACATTATCACGCTGAGCTCTGCCTCCGCTCTGTCCAGCTCCGGCTCCGCCTCCTCCTCGTCACTGTTGCAGTGGTAGCTCCTGGCGCCGGGAAGAGACTGGGGCTGGGAACTCTGCCCGACGGGGGTCCTGCAGAAACCATCGTCCTCCAGGCCGGCCAGCAAATCAATGATGGCGTGGTCTTGGCTGCTGTCTGCACAGACAACAAAAGCAAAGCATTTAAATCACATTTTATCAATTAGCTGCAAGGAACAACTTTAAATGTGGCTAATCGATCAAATCAAGCCTATAAATTGCCTTGAAAAATAAAATAGTATGTCCACAGACTGTCAACAGAAAAACCAGACGATTTATGATGGAAACAGGATTTTAAATATTGTAATATATGTTTGAGGAGAATATCAGACGGTGAGCAGATCAGAGCTGTGTCTGGATCGTACCTAACAGAGGTGAGTGGTTGGATGTTTGGGAGAGCGGGAGGAAGGTCTGACTGTTCTCCAGGAGACTCAAGATGGCCTCCTCATCAACCACAGCCTCCTCCGGGATTTTACCGCTGTTCCTCACAGAGTCTGGAGGAGGAAAAGCAGAAGAAGAAGAAAAAAAGCAGTTAGCACATTTTGATTGAAACAGCGTCGAAGATCCATCAACACACACACACCAGGGCGGCATCGGCCCTGTGTGAGGTCAGTGTGTATGCCACTGGCTGGAGAAACGTCAGTCTCAAGAAGAAGAAGAAGAAAAAGAAGAAGAAGAACATTATTTAAACATGGTGTTATGGGTTAGCCTTTAGCATAGCTGTAGCTGCTCAGTATATACGAGCTCTAGCAGCTAACACGTAGCTCCTCACAAATGTAACTAGCCGCTGCGGCTCAGGTGAGCAGGTTCTTTCTTCCTCACCTGGCTGCGAGTCCCTGTGCACCTCCACAGCGTTGGCAGGAGTGCACAGCGGTCCCTCTGGGGTCAGGAGGTCAGAATGGAGAGTGAGGTCACCGGGTAAATCGTCGTGGTCGTCCTCCCCGTCGCCCACAGACGAAGCTTGTGTTCTGAGCAGAGAGACGATATAAATTAATTTCTGCACGATGGTGAATAATAATAATGATAATAATAATAATGAATAGGTAATTTTACGGCTCCGAGCTTCAGATACTGGGAACAAACTGGGTGCCACTTTACAATAAGACTTCCCTTATAAAGGATTTATAAATGGTTTATAATTAGGTTCTTAATTTGCTTGCTAACACTTTATAAATCATAAATAAACAATTATAAACAAGTTATAACACAGTTTTAATACATTGATGCAGGCGGAGTTAGCACCATTTATAACAGGTAAAAGGAGCCTTGTAGTAACTCAGTAATAAATTATTTGTTTTAAACTTTACAATAAGGCATTTTACCAGGTATTAATGTTTGTAACTAAATGGTTGTAAAAATGAGATGAAACATATTTGTATCGTATATATTTTCTATTTATTGTTTTCTATAATATTTATTCACATTTTATTGTAAATATTTTTTATCTTATTGTTATTTTTTCTATTTATAGCTGTTTCATCTTTGTTTATATTTCTTTGTTATATTGCTTTGTCTATAAAACACTGAAGCAAATTCTTTTTATGTTGAAAACCTACTTGGCGATAAACCTGATTCTGATGTGAGGCTCACTATTTGGCAAGGAACAGATCACTGTTGCCCTTTTATCCTAATGTGTTATAACAGCTTATAAAAATGTTAAACTAATAATAAACTAGTTATAAACCATTCACAAATCCTTTATAAGGACTGCAGACTAATTCTCCCATTTGGCCTGAATGAGTCACGAAGCAGAGGACCTGCTGGTATCTGCCTCACGCCGTCGTGTTTTATTAGCATCTCTTTACTCTGGGTCTTAATCAGGGGAAGTGATCTGTTTACTCTGTGTATGTGTACACAGAGCTGCAAGTGTGTGTGTGTGTGTGTGTGTGTGTGTGTGGCTGCACAAGTGTGGAGAGTGTCTCTCATCTGATAAGTGTGTGTGAGTATGTGTGAGTATATGTGTGTGTGTGTGTGTGTGTGTGTGTGTATGCAGCTAAGTGCGGTGCGTCTGTGTGTTGGAGAGGGAATATGAATGGAAAACGGGCAGGCAGCCAAGAGTGCTCTCAGCAACAAGCTGCCTATCATGCTCCTTTACCCATACTGCCCTGCTGCATCGCCTAGCAACTCACTACCACTTAGTGACTCTGAAATATTGAAATGAAGAGTAAGGATGGGGCGGGCGGGCGCCACTTGCAAGTGGAACAATTTTCCCAGGAATGATGATTAAAGAAAAGAAAGAAAGAAATGGATTTCTGCACTGACTCGAACCCTGTGTGAGGAGGGATCTGATCAGAGCCTCGTGCTCCGCAGGTCGCAGGTTTAAATCCCACAGCGAGCAGGAGGAAGTGAATGTTAAACGCCCTCGAGCCGCTGACTCCTGACTGCGGGCGAGCGTTATCACCTTCTGCAGGATAAATTCAACCGTGGAAAGACGTTCTGATGAAACACGCTGCAGCACTTGAAGTCACAGTCACATGACCAAACGTTCACTCTCTTTAAAATGATGAATGAGCTGAGGACGAATGATAAAAACCCAAACGGGTAGCGAGGCTGATGGAAGATGAATGATTTTCTGTGGCGACGAGCGACGAACACACGACTGTAACTGAACCAAATCAGCGTTTTGGAGTTTGAGTCATCAGCTGACATTTCTCTGCTGGGACTTCACTGCAGCCTCGTTGTCGTTCAGAGACTTTGTTCTGCCGGGGCGCTCCAGAGAGTCGGTGTGCACGTGCCACTGTCTGGCTGCCTCTTAATTAGTCTGCTGGTTAACGACTTTAGAGGCGACGAGGGAGGGAGCCTGGCAGGCGTCGGGAGATTACAGCGGCGATTAACACATTTCGCTACCATGCCACGCCCCCCCCCCTCCCCCCCTCCTCGCTGCCTCTGTTTCACTATGAGGGTTTGAGTGATGGAGATTTTGACCCCCAGCACCATCTCTCTCTAAATATTACAACTTTTACATGTTGTAACATCAGATGAATCATGTGACGCTGGTTCATGTTTTGTTTTTGCCTCGAGGAAACAAAAGCAAAAAAAGAAAAGAAAAAGAAATCTGTTCTTTTCGTTGTTTTTGAATGATATATTATCAGAAGACTCCATCTTCCAAAATATCAGGAAACATTTTTTTCCGCCCAAAACATGAAGGTGTAGCAGCAGGTGAGACGTGGCGAGCGCCGCCGTCGCAACAGCAGGAACAAGCCAACGGCAGCGAGGTGACAGACTGTGTGTGAGTATTAACAGAGACAGTGACCGAGGCGGCCGGGCCCCGGGAGAGCTGCCAGCGAACTGTGTGTGCTCCATCACTCAAGCCCAGCCTCACTGTACAAGGAGAGTCCATGCCCCCCCCCCCCCCCATCCCCCCGACCTCTCCTCTGTTCCCTGTTTGATATCGGAGAGGGTGAATCGGAGCCATCTGGATCTGATGCAGATCACGCACGGCTGCTGAGCCAACTGTACTTTTAGTTGTAACAGGAAATAGTTTCTGCCTAAACATGGTGGGAGTGGGAGGGAGGGGTGTGTGACCTCATCATTTTACTCTCTCCTTCCCCCCTTTCCCACCCGCTCTATACATCTGTTCCGACTCCGTCACTGCTCCCCTCCC
>NW_019525458.1:576793-585023 GCF_002814215.2 Seriola lalandi dorsalis | reverse complement strand
CCCGTCTTCCAACCTCTGCTTTCACTCCCTCGCTCACCGCCCTGAGAGGAAAGAGGAGGCGGACGTGAAGCTGAGACGCCCGGGGAAACTGAGGACATCCGATGGCTTCATCACAGTTCAACACAAAGAACCAAAGAAGAAGAGAAACTTGAGACGACTGTGGTCCGAGACTGTGGGAAACTCGTCTCAAGCATCTTGTGCTTATTATCAAACATTGTTTCTCTTCTTCCAGAAATTCCAGCTCTCTGCAGCGACTCTGGCTTTCCTCCGGGGGGCGGGACGATTGTCCAACAACAACTCTCAGATCTGATTTGTTCTGAAAACGTCTGACGAGCCCCGGCTGTCACCACATCAACAGATCAGATGAAGGATGAACAACTTACACGTCAAACTCGTTCTCCTTCAGAATCTCCTTGAATCTCCTCATGAAGATTTTCTCGCTCTCCGTCGCAGTGACGAACTCGCGATCTGGAACACATCAGAGAAACAACTTCATCATTCCTGGAAACGCTCTGTTCTCGGATTCCAGAGTTACACGGGCCAGAAAGTCTGAGCCACGATTTTGAAACATGTTGGTTAGTGATGTCTGTTCAGTAATAAAATGAGACTGCATGTAAATCTACATTCAGGGGCCTAAACAACAAAACCTTTCCAAACTAAAATCTGTGTAAAACCTGGACACCATCATTTCCTCTCGCTGCACTTCTCAGACCTGGGAACCCTGTGTACTTGGACGTAGTCCTGCACATTTAATCACAACACAGCAGATAAGCCTGCGATTATTTATTACCCCCCCATTTCCAGGAGAACTCCCTGTGTGCGGCGATAAGTCAGAGTTTTGCTAGATTAAAGTTCGTGTATTGCCGCTCACACAGGCAGCTTTAAGACTGATGCCTCTGTGACGCGTGGAGGTAATGGAAAACGTCGTCTTTCACTGGAATAAGGCCTCGACAACAAAACTAAGACAGATGTGATAGCCGGATAATGAGGATCCAGACATGATGAAACAATACAGTTAGCCACAAAAGAGTTTGTGTCGCCCGAAAACACTGTCACGACCATCAGAGAGAGCAGAGAGGCCGGCGCCACTGAAATGAAAACAGCTCACTTCGGCTCTGCTAAAGCTTTAAATGCAACTTCTTTCTATTATCTGCCAACACCAATTAATTTCAAACCATCCACTCTCTTAAACAAGACAACAGTTCAGCCACATCGGCTAAACCAGGAGCTCCCGGCCTCGTTTTGGTTACTCACATTTAAAAAACACGGACAGACCTAAACACTCAGGTAAAGTCCTCCCACAGGTGTTGACCTCTCGTACTGATGACCTACTTTAAAATCAGTGAATTATTGTTTTCTAGATCATGTAAGTCATTGATCCATGTGTTTGAAAGACCTCCTCTTGATAATGAAGACATATGATGATGAAATAATCATCAACACCATGACTGAGTGTTTCCACTAATGACCAACTTGCGCTCCCGTCAGTGCAGAGAGAGAGAGTTAGCATTAGCTCAACCGCTAACACTGTGTCAGCTACAAGCTAACAAACAACATGAACATGTAGAAGATGCTAACTACGCTAACAGCTCTGATTCTGGTCTCAACAGATTATTCTAAATCCTAAATAATAAGCAACTGTTGGGTTGATGATTTAAACCAATAGTGATTTGCTGTCACAGTTTGTTACTCAGGAATGTTAATTGATATACAGAACATATAAATAATAAAACAACAAAAAGCACTGGTAAGAGAACTGTTAAAGTACTGGATCAATAATGTCCTCACCTTGTGACTCGGGGGTTTCTATCTGGGTGGCCTGGTTCTTCTCCCTCCTCCTCTGCTTCTCGTCCTCCCAGATGGCCTGCAGGCCTGGGTTCCTGCCAATCTGATCTGGACGAGACGAGACGAGTCACAACACGGCGTGTGGGCTGACGATACCATCACACTGTATCACTGTCTTTTTATGGAAGTGTTGAACCCGACGACTAAACATTTCTGGTGCTTGTGTATAAGCTCCGCTGACCAATAAACGTTCAAACCATAAAATTCATCCCATAGATGCTGTAATTCTGTTTTCAGCAGCACAGTTTTAATATACTGTTATAAAGCGGATGGAAAAGCATGAGTCACCACACATGCACTGGCCTGGACTGGCCTCTCCTTCTCTTTCTTCACTCTCAGGCAGATGCTTGGTGTGGTTTACCCCTCTGTGTCCAGCCTGATCTAAATCATGTCTTTACCAACGGTTTGCTTCGAATGAAGGGACCAAAAAAAAAAAAAGAGATCCAACACTTGTGACTCCAGCTGCGTCTTCAAACTTTCCATTTGTTTAACAGCACAGTTCAGTTTGACACTTCCTGTGGATAGAGACGTTTTTCACTCACAGACAAAGTCAGAAATAAAAGGGCAGATCTTTGACGTCTCAGTGAGGGAGAAGATGGATGTTTAGCTTTGTTATCAACATGTAGTGACTCCTCTTCCACCTCTGATCCAAGCGTTTCTCCCCTAACACTCTCAAATAAACATAATCCAGATGTGTCGATGTGAGATTTTTAATAATTATAAACACAGACTGTGAATAAAGATGGACGTAGTCTCCCTGACGTCACCCACAGGTTTCTGAAGAGCAGTTTTGAAGCTCAGAGTGAGCTGCTCCGCCGTCGCCATCTTGGCAGTGTCTGACTCCGCCTCTAACTCCCAGCTAATCCAAAAATGGACAAAGAGGAGGGTTTGTGTGTGTGGAGCTGAGACTTCAGTGAACACCTGTTTGTGGCAAGAATACGCTCACCCACCTGTCACTCAAAGAGGCCCCGCCCTCTATTATTCATAACTTTAGTCCTTAATAAAATATAAACAGGTGTCATGAAGGAGGACATGTTGATTTCTGCTGTAAAGTTGGACATTTTAACATGGGAGTCTGTGGGGATTGACTCACTGTTGGAGCCAGACTCTAGTGGTCATTGGAGGAACTGCAGTTTTTAACACGTTTTTTAAGGATGCAGCTTGATGACAAAGCTTGAGGTGAAAGTATCAATGTGCTCAATCCACAGAGAGAAATGCACCTTAAAACGAGCCGTCAAGACTTACCGCACTCAGCATCCAACCTTTTTTTTAACTTTATTAACAACACAGCACCGAGCTCCGGCTTTAAGACCAAAAAAGGTCACAGACACATTCACTAAACCCTGATATTTAAGGACTCTGCAGAGAGACAGATTCCCTCATCTCTGTTAATGTCTCCTTGCGACAGGCTGTGTTAGGTCAGCTCCCCAGTGTTTACGTTGAGGGCTGTTAACGGATTCTGATGTGTGGAGACAGTCGGAGGATCCCAGCAGTAATCTGAACCCTGTTGTACCTCGAGCACAGATGACTCATACAGTCAACCTTTCACCTTTCCTTCTCTCCCCCGTCTTATTCCTACAACTGTGTCGGAGTAGACCTCCCCTCCGACAGCGACCGGTGCAGCCGGTCGGCACGCTGTCCTGAGGGAACTTACTTTCAATTTCCAGGCGGTTGAGGACATCTACTGCCACGGCGTCGACCTCCAGCTCACAGGTGCTCTGCTTCGCCACGTCATCCAGGACTAAGGAGCTGCAGACAGAATATTATTATAAAACCTTCAAGCGCTAGCCAAGTCGAGAAACATCATGGATTTGATTTGTAATTCGCTTTTGATTTTTCAGTTTTTGTTTCTTTGTTTTATAAAAAAAAATAAAACAAACATACAAATAAAAACTTTTAAAGAAACTAAAAAGAAAATGTTGATGAGAGCAAACGAGAAAAAACTAAACTTTAAACTAATTTTTGGGATATTTCAAACCGCAGGAGGTAACTCGTCACTGGCTGTCACGTTGCAGCCGGTAGGGTATCTAGTAAAAACAAAAAGATAATGCAGCAGCGTCTGCGCAGGTGGGACTCACCAGGGTATGGCGTTCTCCTCCCAGCGGACGAACGTACCCCCCAGGCTGCTGTCGTTGAGCTTGGAGGTGCAGGGACTCTTCCAGGGGCTGATGCTGGGACGACTGGGAGTCTGCCTGTCTGGGACTTCTGCAAGAAACACAAACACAAACATGACATGAGTGAAATATATCATTGTGCTTCTCTGAGGATAAAAAAAGACATTTCCATTGATTTCACAGGTGGAAATTTACAATAGACATGAGCCACAGCCTGAGCTATGTAAAATGAGTGTGATTATCTGGATGGTGTCGACAGGTCTTTCCCTCTGTGACCTGCAGTGCAAGTAAAATTAATTAACTTAATGACTGAACTTTGTCAAATTGTTGGCTACAACTTGTGTTTTAGTTTAACAGCTTAGATTAAAACTCAGTTCAAACTGATCTGGGAACAGAGCTGTGGAGGAGCAGTGATGTCACAGGAAAATTAATAAAGCATTTCCTTCATTTCAGATTTTAATAGGCGTTAAAAATAGGAAATGTAAAAAGAATTTATAAATGAACCATTAATCTATAAATAAATACATCAGATTTTAAAATTGATTTACAAAAACAGCACAAAACACTCATTAAATAAACCATTTAAAAATAAATGTATTAATTCATGAATAAATGACAAATTGAAAAACTAAAAAAAAGGAAAACTATTATTATATATTACACTATATGAATTGAGGAATGTATTCCCATTTTAAAATGCTCATTACAACATTATAATGTAAAACCATTTTATAATTTATACATTTAAATTCTACATTATAATGTAATTTATTCATGAATTGATACATGTATTTATAAATGTTTTATCTAATGAGAGTTTTATGGTGTTTACTGATGGATTAACCGTTCATTCATAAATTCTTTTTACAATTACTAATTTTAATTCCTATTAAAATATGAAATTAAGGAAATGTTTTATTAATTTTCGTGTGACCTCCCTGGTCCTCCATACACTGACGAAACGACCGGTCCATCAGACGGGTTGTAAACGAGCTGACAGGTTAAAATGTTGCTGATTAAATAACTAATTAATATTTACATGGACAATTACATGGGTAATTATTTTACTGTTATTGATTGGGGTGAAGACAGAGTTGTTATTAATGATATAAAGGATGAATCCAGGTTGTAACAGGAAGTGAGACTGAAACACGGCGTGTTCAGGCTGAATAATGGACTTCGAAACACATTAAGAGTTCTATTCATCTTAAAATGGCCCATTTTTCTCGACCGGCCCCTTTCATCATTCCTTCACTTGATCCCAGATTAAGAACTTGCTTTCAAGTTTTATCACTTGAGGGGAGAAGAGAATGTAAACAGGTGTACCCATTATGGGAGTATTTTGGCTTCTTTGTCGTACGGGGGGATTGGAGCCTCTTTCTATTGATTGCATCATTGTAGAGGTGGATCAAACATGGGAACCCGGCTTTTGTCAGAGGAGACTCAAGCGTGGGGATTTTGAAAAAGGAACTTTATTAAAGTCAAGTGAGGAATTTCCTGTCCCGACTCGTCAACGCCGTCACACGTGAAGGCGGAGCGGAGGTGCAGGTCTGAGGCTACGACTAAGCTCTGATCAAACGGGGTCCGTCACACGGAAGAGCACTGGGGTTTTTGTGAGGGATCTGAGGAGGGACCCCTCAGTCTGACACGCCCACCGCGAGGCCCGAGGGACGGAAGCGTCCGCAAGAATTCCCGGTGGGCCCCTCGTCTCAACCAAGCCCAGTCTGTATTTGCAGTGGGGTCGGATCTGGACCTGCCCCCCCCCCACATCAGGTCACATTCGGCTCCCTCCTACAGCTGCTTTGCAGTGTCAACACTTTAAGTATCACAGTGTTTGTACCTGGCAAACAGCGGGCAACACGGAATCCAAACATAAGATTGAAGATATTGATTATGTAAAACAGAGAGAGTCTAGAGACGTGGAGATGTCCCTGCTACCAACACAAATATGTGCTCGCTTGTTCTTCTTCTTTTCTTTTTCTCCTTACAAGTCTGAGCTCTTTCTCTCTCTCTCTCTCTTTCTTTCCTGTTTCTGTGGAAACTTCCGTTGGTTTTTACTCTTTCGTTTTCTGAGCAGCAGTCGAAAGGAACCGAAATGGTTAAAATGGGCAAGACGATCCGGAAAGGGCACGGGAAGAAAATGTGAAAGCAAAAAGTGCACGAGGGGCAACGCGAGGGAGGAAAACACAGAGAGGGCTTTCAGAAGACAACAGAGGCGTCCTGAGGCAGAGGTGAGATCACGGCTAATTCAACGTGACAAAAGCCACGGCAGCCGGTCCCGGGCCGCTGTCTGTCCTCGCTGAGTGCAGTGAGCATGAAGGAGCCCTCACTGTCCACGCTGATGACACAGCCAAAGTAGGCCACTTACTCAAGGGGGGGGGTCTAACATAAGAACTGCCCCAAAGAGAAACAAGGTAGACAGGTGAGGGCAAATGATTAACCATTTATTACATAATCACAACCTCAGGACGAAGGAGAAGAAAACCGGGACACAAGGGGAAAACGCCTCATCTCTTACCTTTGCTCTGGCTCCGGCGGAACTTGACGGCTCCCAGGTTGAGCAGGTTCATGCCGTACAGGTTGTAGTCTATGAAGAGCTGCAGCAGGTAGGGGATGTGGCCCTCGTGGGGCTGGTAGCTCTTGCTCATCACTGCTCCGCTCTGCAGCAGCTCACACACCCTGCGACACACACACACACACACACACACACACAGAGGTTATTGAGACACTACACACGGTTTCTTTTGGTCTTTTCTAACATAGTGGGTTAATGGTCACAACAGGTTGTTTTTTCATTTCACTCTTTCAACGCGTCTCCCAATGAAAACAGACAGAGAAAAGACCTGTTGATGTGACATAGTGACATCATAAAGACATTAAAAAAAGGCCTTTATTTTTACAGCCAGAGGAAATAATACAACTGTCTTTACACGCTGAGGGATTCAGAAACTCAAACTGACTTTGATGTTTAAAATCAATGTGAGGTTAAACCCTCTGAGGTCGACGGATGTTTCTATTAATATCTTTGCGATAGCACAGTTTAAATGTTGTCTCCACTTTCCCTTATATATTCTTGTGAGATCATACGTGAATCATTGCCTCTAAAATCTGGTTAAAGTGACAAACACTACGACTCACTGATATTACAAAATGTCATTTTAGGCATTTATTATCTATCATTCTACTCATATATTGCACTATTTTTATGACTCTATAGACTTTAGTAAATCCATTTGAAACATAAGAACAATTCATCCAGAACAATAAAGGTTTGTTTTCACAAAATATTTGAAGAATTTCAAACACTAGGCTTCAAGTTTTCTTCTCTGCTCCGCGACAAAAAGGGGCGTCATTATAGAAAGAGCTGAGATTGTTCTGAAATTTAAAACATTTAACACTTTTATTTAATGTGCAAGAACCCTTTAAAAAGGTGAATTTAAGAAATGATGTAGAAATCAAATAAACGGCGTCAGACCTCAGAGGGTTAAAGTGTGTTGAACCTGTTCTCCAGAATCATCCTCACAGAACCACAGTCCTTTCTGGGTATGCGAAGATGAATGGGGAGCAATTCATGTTTAAGGTCTGTCCTGGAGTCATGTTTCCTCCATAAAGGTCAGAGCACCATGCTGACTGACTGACTGGCTGATCTGCAACTCAACCCCCTCCTCTTTTCCTTCCTCTCTTCTCCTGTTTTCCTTTAATCTGCACCTCACCCTCTTGTCAGTTATTCTATTTATCTCGCTCCTTTATTCTTCGTCTTTTCCTTCAGCCTCTGCCTGTCACTCTCCCTCCTTCCCTTTCTGTGACTCACTCGCTGTCTGCCAAGTACCAGTTCAGCAGCACGACTCCACACACACACGCACACGCACACACACACACACACACGCCGCTGACGCTGATCACTCTGGCAAATAAGTCACTGGTTTTCCTCGTGTGCCTCCACCGCACACACACACACACACGCGCTCTCCTCTCAGCCAATCAATTTGTACAACTGAGTGCGCAGCGATCGATTTCAGTTTAGCGAGAGCCGGAGTCATGCGCGCGCAGCCCGGCGTGCAGCAACATCAAACGGCAGGAGCGCGGGGATGATCTCTTTTCACATTAAACTGCATCGATCCGCAGTAACCTTACCTTTTGACCATCTGCGGATTGAACAGATAAATCTTCATAAAGTGCTTCTCCTTGTTGTGGTAGCCGTAGAAAGGCCTGAGAGAGACAGAGCAGAAGGGAGACATCAACCTGCGACGCTCATCATCATGACCCCCCCC
>NW_019525458.1:574424-576773 GCF_002814215.2 Seriola lalandi dorsalis | reverse complement strand
CCCCCCCCCCCCCCCCAATTGTTATTCTATGAATCTTAAATAAGATTTGTAATCGTGTTTCACGCTATTTTTGGGGCGAATCGGCTCCGTTAATGTGACGATGACGAGGCGCTTACATGCCGGAGACCAGCACCACTTTGAATATGTGCTGGGTGCTGGAGGCGGGGTTTCCCATGGCAACGTTGAGGGCCCTGTCGATGCTGAAGGCCACCTGGCGCAGGTAGCGCTCCGGCTGCTGCCCATGGCCGTCGTACGGCACGTAGATGTAAGGGAACACGCCGTGGAGGTGGAGGCATGTCTTCTGACCTGCAACAACAACAACAACAACAACAACAACAACAACAATAAAAATCTGTTCAACAACAGTTTTATCCATTTCATCTGTTTTGTAGAAACTTTTTCATTCTAGATTAATTTTACAACACGCTCTCAGAAACAGCTTCACTTTCATCAAATCACTTTCATCTTCTTTCACTGTTTCCCAGTTCAGGTACCTGAGCACTGTGACCAGCAGGGTCGAGTTTCAATGTGGTAAATTAGTCAGAGCAGCATGTTGCAATGATGAGGGATAAAAATGTTTCAAGCGTGAGAATAAAACTCACAAACTCATAAAACAGAGGAACGCAAACAGTCTGAAGTTAGACTGTAAGTCTGCAGCTGGATACGTTTAAGCAATAAAGTCTACAGACTCTGAGAGAGAGACAAACACACCATCTACACGGTATCAGCTGGGGGGGGGGGGGGGGGGGGGGGCACAAACTAGAATTACTGTCTCGTGGTTTTACGCCTCCGCCACTCGGACTAAGGTTGGCCTGAAGAGTTCTCGCGTTCACGAGGTCCGAGTCATGTTTCGTGAGGTCACCATGACCTTGACCTTTGACCTCTAGCCACCGAACTCTAATCCGGTTCATCCTCGAGTCCAAGTGGAGATTTGTGCCAAATTTGAAGAAGTTCCATCGAGGCGTCGCTGAGATATCGTGTCCGCGAGAATGAGACGGACAAAACGATGACGCCTACGAGGAGCAGTTCAATTAGAAAACAACAAACAAACAAACACTTTATGAAACTCAAAGTATCAACAAATCTAAACACAAAAAAAAAAATCACCAATATGAATCAACCAACTCCGCTCAAACACTCATTCTCTCGACCTAGTGACACGTAAGACGATGTACTGCATCAGTTTGACTTCCTTCTACAGACGCTATTAAATCTACTGACAGGGAGCAATTGAGATGGATGGAGAGTGAGAGGGTCGAGTAAACTGTTTCTTCCACCTGTGCGTCCTCTAGAACGATCACTGCGGCGCAGCACAGATGGATGAGTGCGACAAAAGCCTGTAACGCCACGACTCACGATGCACTCACACGCCGTGTTAAAGCAGCCCATTAGCTAAATAACTAAATAGAAACCAGGTGGGGGGACGTTGCAGAGGATTGTGGGTGGGAACGGCGGTGGAGTGGAGAGGATTGAGGTCTCGAGTGATGTGAAGTGAGGTCAGCCAGTGCGTAGAGAGAGAGAGAGAGAGAGAGAGAGAGAGAGAGAGAGAGAGAGAGAGAGAGAGAGAGAGAGAGAGACAGACAGACAGAGAGAGAGAGAGACAGACATGCTGGAGAGTCATCTGAGGTAAGCTGTGCTGCAGACAGACACCACGCTATGATTCATTCCCTTCACGCCGCTATCGGCCCCGGCCAGCGCTCGTGTCTGTGCGCTGCTGCAGGAGCCTGCACTGTGTTACATAAGGGATAATAACAGCAGTGTAAAAAATTAAGACAACAAACGCCGGGAGGTGCAGAGGCCGACAGACGAGGACAGACAGATAGACAGACAGACAGACAGGGGGAGGCAGTGTTGAGCAGGAGCTCGGCTTTTGCCCCAGATGTGTCTGCACATGCCCGGAGACATTACTGCCTTCCTCACCATCACTGCTGCGGGTGGAGCTTCAGGAGAGGAACCAGTAGGAGGGGGTGTCTGGCACTACTCCTCCACCCCAAACACACACACACACACACACACACACACACACACACACACACACACACACACACACACACACACACACAGCTTGCCAATTGTCCATCCTCTGTCATGCTATGACAGATGCTGTGTGAGATGTAATGCCGCAGGACCCCAAAGTGGAGGCTCCAAAAGTGGAAGAAGTATTCCTAACATCTCTTTGCACAACGATGCATATGACTGCTTCAGCACGGGGGGGGGGGGGGGGGGGGGTGTGCACTGATACGACTGAGGCTGGAGCTCACAGGTGGAGGTCCCTATGGAGGGGAGTGGTATCACTGTGTGTGTGTGTGTGTGTGTGTGTGTGTGTGTGTGTGTGTGTGTGTGTGTGTG
>NW_019525458.1:569850-574404 GCF_002814215.2 Seriola lalandi dorsalis | reverse complement strand
CGCAAGATGAAATGTGATGTTGAAAGACAATGAGCTTCTCACGACAGAGTGTACTGCACTGATACGACTGAGGCTGGAGCTCACAGGTGGAGGTCCCTATGGAGGGGAGTGGTATCACTGTGTGTGTGTGTGTGTGTGTGTGTGTGTGTGTGTGTGTGTGTGTGTGTGTGTGTGAATCACACATTGGAAATTTCCACTTGTCTTTGTGTTCTTGGAAATGAAATAAAGTTTATTTGAACGGTCGACTGGATGAGGGGCCACATTATGAAAAACAGTCCTGACAGAAAATAAAGTGTCAGATAACTGGAGACAAACACTTCCTGGTTCCAGCCTCTCCGGTGTGAGGATGTGCTGCTTTCCTTATTATTATTATCATATAAAGTTTGTAACTCAACACTATAAATATCACAATCTGCCCCTAAAACGACTGTTTGGTCGTTGTATTTATGATTTCCTGTTTTAATTTGAAATTAGCAAAAAACCAACGACCCAGCTCTGATTGGTCACAGTCTCTCCTCCCTGAGTTACAGTGTTGAATAATGACCAGAAGTGTTTTTGAAGAACATTTTGATGTCACAGTGAAGTTGACCCTTAACCTTTTGCATATAAAATGTCATTACTTCATTTTATCCTTATTTGAGTTGTGTCATTATTAGAGAATGAATTTGTGAGTCGTGGCCACAAACATGTTTTGTGAGGTCACTGTGACCTTGAACTTTGACCTTTGTCCACCAAAATCTAATCAGTTCATCTTTGAGTCGTGGTGAATGTTTGCGGCAAATTTGAAAAAGTTCCATCAAGTCGTTACTGAGATATCGTGTCCATGACAACAGGAAGTGGTGAACAGTTAATCAATCAAACGATCAACAGATTCTGGTATCCAGGGAGATGATGAGAAACAGTAGGATCCGCTCTTCTCAGTCTAGTCTGCAGTGTGTACCTTTGTGTCTTCGCTGAACAAGGCCAAGGTGTGTGGGTGTGTGTGTGTGTGTGTGTGTGTGTGTGTGTGTGTGTGTGTGTGTGTGTGTGTGTGTGTGTGTGTGTAGCCACACAAAGGCTGGCAGCCACTCCACTGGTGAGGGAGCAGCGAGGACGGCACGCGCCTGTCTGTCCTCAGCCTTCCGTGTCAACATGGACTCTCTCTTTCTCTCGCACGCCAACGCGCACCGCGAGCAGCCAATGCCGGCTTCTGCTGCAGTTGCTAAGCAACAGTGCCGGCAAAGCAAAAGCCCCTGATGGACAGGGGGGAGAGATAAACAAGTGATTCTTTCCACCCAGCTGGTCAGGCCACCGAAAGAGACGGAGGGGGAAAGTGTGTGTGTGTGTGTGTGTGTGTGTACGTTTGAGAGAGTGTGTGTGTGTGTGTGTGTGTGTGTGTGTGTGTGTGTATCTGTATAAAAGAGACAGAAAACAGGGAGGGATATGAAGTCAGAAGAATAAAATGAGGACAGCTTGAAAGTAAAAGCAGAGTGTGCGTGTGTGTGTTTGTGAAATCCTTCTCATGTTACAGACAGAAGGAACATCTGCTGCTTCAGACAGATGTTGGACAATTAACCAAGAACCATCTGAAACTGACATCATGAACATCTAAACTGATCTTATTCATGTCACAATGGCGTGTTGTGCAAATTTCTCCCGACATAGCGAGAGGCCCTTTAATGCACCACAGGGAGAAAAGCAGAAACACATCCAACACAAAGCAGCTGTGGTGGACGATAAAATCGAATATACTCGACGTATCGCGGCTTGTTCCACGTGGGAGGAAAAAACATCCAGTATAAATTCAAAAAAATCGCAGTTCACAAACAATAATGGTAAAATTTCACGCGTTGAATGTGTTGATGAGGTTTCATCCAGTGTAAAGGTCTGTGTCCATGTGTAGTGTGATTATAGATTATAGATCAGCTCTAGCTTCTATATTAATACTGTGAAAGTATCAAAGCCTCAGTCCACAGAGAAATGCACACGGCCTGTATTCAGAAACTGAGCCTTAAAACCAGCCGTCAGGACTTCTGGAACGTTGTGATGTCACAATTTACATTTGCGGTGTTGATTAATCCTCCATCAACTGAGTAATTGATTAATTAATCGCTTTGCCAGGGAGCTACTTTACAGGTTGTGCATGAGGCGGTTGGAGTGTGTTGTGGGCAGTTTCCTGTCTACCTTCCAGCTGGAGGATTTCTGAATGAGGGAGGGAGGGGCTGTGACAGCCTCGGGGGTCTTATCAAGGAGGGGGTGGAGCTCTGAGGCAGAGGCGGGCCTCTTTGCCAAACGCCTCCCTCCGTCTCTTCTCCTCCTCCCGCCCCAAACTTTCTCACTGTAATCAGCACTGCAGCTCCATGACTCAGCACCCGTCGCAGGAGCAGCCACCACGGGGTCAGTAAGGCAGTCAGCCCGAAGCTTAGTTAAATAATAAAACCAGTCAGTTAGTGAGTCTGTCAGACGGCGTATCAGCCACTTAGCCGAGCAGACAGCTGTTAACCTGCTGTTGGAATGGGCCACAGACAGAGACAGGAGCAGAGAGCCATTTAATCAGACAAACACACTGCAGCGTCTACAGTCTGAGTTTAAAACACAAACAAAAAGCTAAACTGCAAGCGTGCAGCAGAACAACTGCAGGCACACGCTACCACAGGCGGACAGCAGGATGCATCGGCTACAACGAAAGGTGACGAGTTGATCGTTAGAAAACTAACTGACAACCAATTAAAAAGGTCATTTATGGAGAAGAAGAAATACACAATAGGTTAAGGCAGTGTGTTCCTGGCGTTACACTTCCAAACACTGATTCTCAGATGCTTCGTTGTAGTGAATATCCACTCGGGACAACTTCGCTCCCTCCTCCAGCCTCCAGCTGCTCAGTTTACTGACAGGTCAGAGGTCAATGAAACAGCCTGTTGAGCTAGTCGGTAAATTTTGAATTCAAACTGGTCATTTTTCCCCTGCGTTCAACCCAATGTTTGATTTTTTAATAAAAGGATAAATATTATAATGCGCTGTAATATAATAATATAATGAATAGTAGTAAATTACAACGTGCTGAATGTTTGGTGTGTTTGAACAGCCCAACGCTGTGAATGCCTGTGGCCTTCTTCCAAGCTCTGCTCTCATACTCCGTCTCTACGTTTGACTGACCCAATATGGCGACCGCGCACCATAAACACAACATTAGACGGGAAGCGCTGCAGGTTAAGTGCTGTGTATCCCGGTGGTTTACTTTGTAGATTCAACACATGGCTCTGAAGACGCCAGGTTTCCTCAGGACGAGAGCGCGGAGTCAGCACCGGCCATCAGTCATGCTGCTAACTTTTTCCTTGGCAGTAAACTCTGTTTACTCTGTCAGCCGCTCTGCCTGGTAACCAGCTACAGTTTCAAACATTCAGCTGCAGTTTGGGAGTCCAGCTTGTTATGAGGAAAACAGTCGCTTTTCCTGGCGAATGTTACAATCTGTCGGTGATGGCGCTGGACGACAATGAGGTGAGTTTCCGTCCCTTTTGGTAAAATATGTAAATATACAGAGCCAATATACACAACTGTTGATTTTCGCCCGAGCAGCAAAAAATTCTCACTCTGTTACGAAGATTACTTCTGCAAGCTGAAAATACAGGAACAGCCCGCCGGAGCACAGAGGCAGAGAGAAGGTCCGAGGTTTTCCAGGAAACACTCGCACATAACAACGGTAACAGAAAACACATCTGCACACATCTGCCCGGCAGAACACAGTCTCATGTGAGACCTTGTTGGGAATGTTGCGTTTGGTGTCGCCGGTTATTCTGAAGCTCAAACTGAACAACCCGACTGCGCTGAGAGGAGGCGCAGCAGTCGCTCTGTCAGCTCTGCATGTGAGCACAGTGCACCGAGTTCAGTTTCCCTCCTTCACTCTCAGAGGTTTTTTTCTTTTTTTTTTGGGGGGGGGGGGCAGCAAGACTGTCTGTAATCAGACAGACAGCTGCCACAGGGAGGAGTGGAAGAACATGTTAATGAAGCCAGTGTTGGTATTAATTAAAAAAGCCCAGGGAGAGCCGTGTGACATGTAAGACAGAGCACTCCCACCGCCTGGAGAGGGAACATGACAATCTCTCACACACACACACACACACACACACACACACACACACACACACACACACACACACACACACACACACACACACACACACACACACGCACACACACACACACACACACACACACACACACACACACACACACACACGAAGATGGTGGAGACAGTGACGTCCCTCTCCCACAAGAAATTAAGTGCCAAAACGTTAATGTAAATGTAGAGGGTGGGGTCTGTGCAGAGCAAACCTGTGCTGCAGGGCTGCACAATCAATCGAAACATAATCGGAATCATCCTCCGTTATTTGGAAATTACTTCACTTTTTTTCTTCTTTTTTTAATGCAGCCTAAGACAGCGATTGCTCTGTTCTGATCAATAAAACGGTTCATATCGCAATATGATATACATAGATAAACTGTCTCAGGCTGTATTAAAATAAACTTAAATAAGTAACAAATAAGAGGGATGAATTATTTTTCTCCACCGAATTG
>NW_019525458.1:524850-569762 GCF_002814215.2 Seriola lalandi dorsalis | reverse complement strand
GTGGGGGGGTTTACATTTAAAATATGTTCTTCTAGGAGCAAGTCTCTCAGAAAGGTAGTGGTCTAGAAAACAGATGCCTACACAGAAAAACACAAACAGCCGCCACCCACGCAGAACCCGTCAGCCTGCTGATGAAATTGGAAGTGTCTGTTTTGTGTGTGTGTGTGTGTGTGTGTGTTTGTTTTTTTTTTTACCCTGCAAATATGTAAATATAGTTGATTCCACGCAGGAATGAATGCCGGCCAATCAACAGCTCCTCTGCCAGGGGAGCGTCACTGGCACCAGCCTTCGTATTCTCTGCTGCTGCTCTAATGAGTTAATTGCTGCTGGTGTGTGTGATCATGTCTCTCAGGGATGTTGGGGTCATTCCAAATGGATTCCAGTAAATGTTAGTGAGTCCAGCTCCAAGATTAAGATCCTTACAGAAAGATTATAGAAATTCACTGAGGAACAGTGAAACAAATATCACATCAGCCCTGAAGTCAGACATGCAGGGGTACACACAGCCACAAAATGAAGAGTTCCTGTGTGTGTGTGTGTGTGTGTGTGTGTGTGTGTGTGTGTGTCTTGGGGGAATAGCAGAATGACTGCAATAAGAGGAGGAGTGAACAGAGGAGTGTGACAACCCTCTGAATCACAGTCTCTCTAATGGATTCACTGCCATCGTCTGCTGGTTGAATCAACAGCTGGAGAGCGGAGCGGCGACAGAACACAGACGAGCAGCGAGTGTCTGAACCAGAGCGCGAGAGGACTGTATGTTCCCTGCTTTAAAATACTAATAACACACAACAGCAGCATCGCATCAGGCTGTTGATGTCCGGCCATGGTGGGGGGGTGGCCTTTAGCTTCTATAGAAACCTGATGGGAAGGTGAATGAAGGATTCTCAATGAGCTGTCAGGAGTAGAGATGGATGTGAACACTTGACAATACTCAAAATCCAGTGTTTGGTTAATGGACTTTTACAAGAGGTGCTGTGAGTGCAGAATAAAGCCCGTCACACCAGGCGTCCGCAAACCTCTGCAATTACATAATTGCGGACGGCACTCAGACGCAGAACATCCCTCTCAAACTCTGAAGCATCGCAGCATCCTGCTGCACTGGTTGTGCACAGCTCCTTGTTGCTGCCTCTGCAGCTTCCCTCTGAGGCTACGTCCACACTAATACGTTTTCTTTTTAAAGCGCATCTCCTTTCCTACGTTTTACTCCTGCCGTCACATGACTCCGGAGTTTTTAAAGCACGGAAAACAGAAACCTTTGGAAACGATGACGTAGACACCAGCGGCTGCTCCGATTGGTTCCTTTCAGCCTCGACTACCAGCGGTGAATACAACATAACAATGAATTAAAATTCTTATTAATTCTTCAGTGAAATTGAAAACGTGAAAACAACCATTCCAACTGAACTCGACATCTGACAAAATAATCATTATATGATTCTGTTTGCACTAGTACTGTCCTAAAATAACACATTTCACACATGCACTAAAATGATCTTTATATTGGTTCACAATGTGTAGCCTCATGCACACAGGAGATGTTTAGATTTTCAAAAGATATAATAAACATGGCTGTGAATGAATGTTGTAATTAACCAGTTACTTCAGTGTTTTCATCCAGTATAAAGACACTGATATGGGGAGAGAGGAAACCATTATGATGAGACTGTGTGGTGATGATGGCCGTGGTGTGGCTGCAGTGAGAGTGAACAGCGTTAGTCAGATCAAAACTCTTCAACGCTTCTGCAAGAAAAGAGAAGAAATTATCTATTTACCGTCAAGAACCCATCCGTCTATCAGCTGCTGCTGCTGTGACCAATACGACTCAATCAGCTCCTGGCACACTGGCATAATGCACAGAACTTGACTTTGACGCCCGGAGATACCAACTAAACACTTCCTGCTGCTGCTTCACATTAAAAGTCTGTTGCCAAGCCAACCGCTGAAATGCTTTGATCGGGAAGTAACTGAAAGAGCAGCCTCAGGCCTCCAGTGTTAGTTATGGCGCTACGTCATTATCCAATAAAAACTCAGCGCTCAACAATCTCACCTAGAGGTCCGTTGAGTAATTGTTCTGGAGCTTTTGATCGTGTCACACAGGTGATGGGTGTTTGTGCAGATGTCTTTAAAAATACTTATTTTCCGTGTTGGCTTCAAAGTTGAGTTTCAAAGTTCATTATTGGAAACAGCAGCTGAGGCACCAAATTTAACTTCAACGTCAATTTAGTAGCAGTTCTGGAGCTTTCGGCCACATGATCTCACTCCAGAGATGGAGTTTACAAAGTGAGGAGGAAAGAGCTCATTGCAGTCTGAGCAAACCTCGAACAAATCACTGTCTCTGGTTACGGGTGTTTTGCCGGGACGATAGCCACAGTGTTTATTTCAATGATTTAAATCAGCTTCTTAAATCTAATTGGGAAAAAAAGCAAAGCAACCAACAGTGTTCAGAAGCCAACTTATTGTAATATAACACCACCCAGATCAGAGCATAACATACGACATATCCTGATAGATAAAGGGTCATTTCCTCATTCAGAATGGTTCCAATTACGGCTTCTAACAAAGCGTTTCCCAAAACACAAATTTACGCTGTGGAAGGGAGAGCTGGGTCCAAGCCTCAAACTGGCAGGCTGAGTCTGCCTCTCTGACTGTGTCTGGGCTTCGTTAAACCGGACAAATAGGCGGGGCCCTCCCTCCTGCTCTCCAGCCAGGCCCGTCCTGGCTGCAGGCCTGAGCAACAAGCCAGAAGGCTGACGAGAGATGACGGTTATTCCCAGGCGAGCTGGAGGACTTCCTACACTGCTCCTGTGCACAGCGCCTCAGGCCTCGTGGAGACAGGGTGAAGATGTTTTCTTTTTACTCACACTTTTCCTTCAGATAGCAAAACTCTGTGCCCGGTCTTCACATATCAGAAAGACAAACAGTGAACACGTCACCACGCCAGACCAATCCACAGCTAGAATCACCTCCTCGTGGTCGTCTGCCTCCTCCACTCAAGATTAGTGTCAGGTCACTTCCCTGTTTATCCAGCGTCACGTAAAATATGAATCATTTGTGTGAATTTTACACCACTAAAATCTAATCAGTTCAAGGTGTTACTGAGATACCGTGTTCACATGGCCGAAACCACACTTTGTGAGGTCATCGTGACCTTGACCTTTGACCTTTAACCATCAAAGTCTAATCAGTTCATCCTTGCGTGCAAGTGAATGTTTTGTGCCGAATGTGAAGTAGTTCCATCGAGGCGTTACTTGGATATCGTGTGTTTTGACGTGCAAATGTCCAAACGACCTCAGTAATCAGTGCGTGATTTTCTTATTCAAAGCCAGTCACCTGCGTCTCAGGTAACACTTCAGATGGACGGGATGACTCATTGATACCCTGCTCCAGTTTCACGACGGGGGGGGGGGACAGAATGAGCTGCCCGTTCTTCCTTGATGACCACTTTGTTGCCAGCACGTCTCCGCCGCTCACGCTGAGCCTGCTGGAGGATGGACATGCTTACACCTCCATGCCAGCTCTCCCTGGCGTGTCCTCGGCTGAGGAGACAGACAGCGACAGTCGGGCCAGTCATTTGAGCAGACAGGACGAGGCTGACCAGATGGTGACTCGGCCGCGCTTCCTGCCAGACGTTCGTTAAGCGGACAAAGCGAGGATACGTCCATCTTCATGAATATGAACTCCAGAATCGAGGTTGGCTGTAAGGTGGCGTTTTGGCCGATCTACGCTGCGATTGTGAGGGGCCGCTCTTCCTGTTAAGATTCTTGTACGCCTGCGTGGCTGGTGAGAGGCCGGCGCAGATGGAGGCGACAGCTTCGACCGATCTGGACTGGGTCAGGGATGAATCAAAAGCAAGATGGACGTCTCAAGGGACGAGATTAGGACGGCAGAATTCTTCTCTACTGGTGATGAATCACAGAGTCGTGAATATGTATAACCTTTAACGTGACGAACCCACAGTCTGTGACCTATAGGAATTCAAAACGACTTTCCAATCAGACCAGACGACACTAATGACTCACACTCTCACGCTCTCCTCCGCTCACACAGTGAACAGCAGGTGGAACATGATGCTGCTTCTCCTTAAGTCCTCTGGGTCTCTGCGCAAAGATGAAATCTCTTCGGCCGATTGCTCTCTTCTTCTTCTTCTTTTTCTCTCCGCTTTCCATCCGTCCACCTCTCGCCGCAATGTGCTTGGAAGATGTGCGGCGTGTTCAAGCGCATAGTTCGACATGTTACGCTTTATATGACAAAGTCAATGTGAGTGGAAACAGTTGTACAATAAAAAAAAACCACGCTGAAGTCAATGAGAGTGAATCACCTAATGACCTATAAGACTGTGTGAATGAATGAATGAACTGGCCAGACCAGATTGGAAATCTCTAATATTTTCCAGGTAAAGCTGCAAATAATCAGTTTGAGGATTCAGAAACATTTAAAAACAAATGTTATGTCGTGTAAGATATTTAAGATTCTTCACTGTTTCTAGGTCAGCAATCAAATTCAGGTTCAATCAAATGTTTGTATGTATCTCCAGCCCTGAATACATACATACATATATACATATCATCATAGGATAGAAATTCATCCATTCAAAACAGCTGAGGTCTCATACTGGTTGGGAAGCAGTCATGAATTGCTATAATGTACCAGATATAAAGTTACCGGTTATGTAATCTTGTCTTGACTTGTCTGCATTTAATTTCGCCAACATTTTGGAAATCCACTTAAAAAAATGTGTGCAACATTTGAAGGGAAACAGCTGCAGAGCAAGGAGATGGGAGGCAAGAGGTCTGGAGAGAAAGACAAGAAACTGGCTTTTACTGCAATGTGGACAGAAACAGATGAGAGAGACAGAAGCAGAGAGAGCAGGGGTGAGACAAACTGAGAAGAGGAAGAAAAGCCAGGGAAAGAGGGAGAGCAACAAATCGGACGAAAGGCACCGAGAGGAAAACAGAGTGTAATTAGCAGGCTGCGAGTTTACAGGAAGAACCCTGTGAACTAGGACACTTTATTCCCATACAACCTCAGCTGACCTCCTACTCGGAGCAGAGCGAGAGGGGGGGATGGGTGGGGGAAAGCAGGACTGTTTGGCTAGAGAGCTGTGCAGAAATATGGGGAGCATCAGCGTAGGCCATGTAGGCCAAGCACAGCCCCGAGGGCAGGAGCAGGAGCAGGGCCAGAAGAGGTGGAAGCCCAAGTCCTGCAGCGAAGCATGATGAAGAGGAGGGAGGAGCTGGAAAGTGCAGATACAGCAGGATAGAGGGAACATAACAACGCTCCGGTGTTTTTCAAAGTTAAAAAGTATGTTTAGTACCAATTTCCCCTGAGAGTAGCTCCATGCTAAGCTGTGGCTGAGGGATACCTGCTGGTAGCCGTGTGTGGAGGTTTATTACGCACAGTAGTTGCAGTGTATCTTCCCACAGCTGTATTGTCTTCCAGAGCACAGATGTAGACACACCCGTCCAGCACGCTGCCGGATGAAAGAGTGAGCTGCAGCCCCGAGATAAGTTTCAAAAACACACAACCACATCCAAGTGTCCGACACGGAGGCTCCGACACTTTTACAGGAGTCCAGGAGTCTGTGTGTGTGCGGTCTGTAAGTGCATGTGATGATGTGTCCTCATTCCCAACAGAAAGACAAACTCGACTGGCAGTGGAGAAGGCGTCAAACGGCTTTTATTAGTGGTTTTACCGGCGTTTAAAAAATGCGCTTATAAGTGCTAATTTTGGTGTAAAAGGGGTTATTACAGTCACAGAGAGAGAGAGAGAGAGAGAGAGAAAATGACATGCAGCAAAGGACTCGAACCATGTGAGTTGCCGGAGCGTCCGGAGAGGAACATTTTCTTTCCTGATCACAATCACTTCATCCAGAAAACAACAGCAACAACGTGATTGGTTTGAAAATGATTTTGCAGTTCACAAAGAAATACAGGAAGGTTGGTGTCTCCTGGTGGTTTGTGAAAGAAAGAAAGAAAGAAAGACCAAGGGGAGTTCAAACACTTTACCCACACATCTCCATTTACGGCGATTTTGTTATGGCGGCATTTAGCAGGAAGCTTAAGGGACAAAAATTAAAGACCTGTCCAGTTCACTTGCAACTTCTCTCAATTAGCCCTCACAAATGATTACTACCATCTTAATGTTCAGGTATGCAAGTGAATGGGGCCACCAAGAGGTGGGTGTGGAGGGTAAGGGGGTGGTGGGTGGTTAAAGAGCATGTGGAGCTTTGAGTTGAGGAGGGTTAGCAAGGAGGGGTGGGGGGAGTTGACGGGGATGAGGGCAAAGGCCGAAACAGCTCCAGTTGTAAACACTCTCTGTGCCCTCTCCCATGGAGCCAGTCCGGGACAATCTGAGGGTAGGGGGGGGAGGAGGAGGGAGGAGGGGGGACAGCAGGGAGAGAGATGAAAGGAAACGCTGATGCGATTCAGGGGGAGAAAGTGAAAATCCTCAAAACTGGAACGGCATGTCGAGTAAAACAAAGGAATGTGGAGGACAGGAAGAAGAGGGGCTCGAGAAGAGGTGGAGGTGGACGGGGGGAGGAGGAGGAGGAGGAGGAGAGGGGGAGAGAGAGAGAGGGAGAGGAGAGAGAGAGAGAACACAGACAGGCAGAGACTGTGACCAGCAGAGGGGAAATCCTCAGGGCGCCTGCAGCTACTAGCACACACACAAGCAGGGATATTCTCATTCACACACACACACACACACACACACACACACACACACACACACACACAATCACACACACAATCTATGATCACAAAGACAGGCGGCTGCAGAAAGTGTATGCTGCTGTTCACCACAGCCTGAAAGGAAAGAGTTGAACTATCAGGGAAATGTGCTTGTTTTCTTTCATTGGAGCCACTTCTTCACCTCCTCCTCCTCCTCCTCCTCCTCCTCCCTCCTTCACCTCCTTCTCCCTCCTTCTTTTCCTCCTCCTCCTCCTCGCTCGCTCCCTCCTCCTCCTCCCTCCTCCCAGCACTTCTGAGCTGTTTTTTATGGTAACAGCACGGTCTCTGCACAGGCCTGTCACCTCACAGCAACATATAACTTCAGGCTGCTTGTCCCAAAATTAGGATTGGATTGAAAAAAAAAAAAAAAAAAAACAAACAACAAGATTTTCAAGTTCAATTGCATTTTTTATTTAAATGAAGACTGAGCTAAAACTCTATATACCGATCGTGTGTCTCCATTTTAAGAGTACAGTTGTGGGGAGACGTGGGGAGTCAGAAGAAAAAGGGCGTTCGAGGATAAAAATGCACAAGGTGTTCAAGAGAACAAATCCTGAGCCCTAAAAAATCCTGACGCGACGGCGAGAACTGCAGAGAGATGCTACAGATTTCATAATGAGTGTGAGGAGAAGTGGTTGCCACGGTGCTAGAAGACGCTGCGTGTGTGTCGGTGTGTGCGTGCGTGCGTGCGTGCGTCCAGACTTGCTCTCTGATAAGGGGCAGCAATCTGTCACCAGACAACAGGAGAGATTTTTCCGAGCACCGCCTGTCCCCCTTCCCTCGCTTCAGACGAAATTTGATATTCACGGCATGTCTTTTCCAGTCGGAGAACACAGAGCGGATACAAAAAGAACCGAGCAGGTCTAGACATATAACTCCTCAAGGAATAAAAAAAAAAAACAAACAAAAGGTGGTAAATGTCTCCCCCCCCCCCACAAAAAAAAAAATGTACAGGAAAGCAACTGGAGACACTGTTAAACGGCAGCAACGACAACAACCAGCCCGCCGTCTATCTGCAAAGACACAACTGTGGTCGCATTAAAACACACACACACACACACACACACAAAAGCTGTGCTATTTTTAGAGCTGGGCTTCCAGAATTTCCCTCCCCATCCCCCCCCTTTTTTTTTCTTTTTAATAAGCCTGCCCTCAAACTGACTGTACACAGCTATGGAATTAAAATTTGATCAAACAGACCGTTTCCGTTCCCACTGCAGTCTCGCATTGAACAAAAACAGACGGACGGGTGTTGGTCTACGGCTAAGAAGAAGAAGAGTGGACTTCGCACAGGTAGAGGAATGCGCTGACTTTAAGCAAATATGCTCTGCAAACAAATCAATGCAGGAAGATCGAGTAAAGATATGGAGTTTATACAAAAAAAAAAAAAAAGACCAAAGCATTGTATTGAGATTTGAGGTGCGATTAACATTTTCCAGTGATGACTAATCGGACCTCCGCCGTAAGAAAACAACAACACTTTTAAAGCCTGATCCGGAGCTGCGTGAGGGAAATAATACAGAACATGTACAGGCAGAAATCCAGTGATGAACCAGAGCGTTTACGTGCTGAAGCAACGGTGCATTCCTGTTGCAGATACAGCCTCAATGCTACAGATAAAAACTTAATCACTTTGTTTGTCTTTGAGTGCATTCGTGCAAAATGTGCACACACACACACACACACACACACACACACACACACACACACACACACACACACACAGAGGCCTCATTAACATCCATGTTGAATGGCTCAGCATGGCAGGTTCAAAGCGTTCTCCCCCCTCCAGCAGCGATTCAAGCTTTCCTCAGTCTGCCAAATTCTTTCATTCTTTTTAAACAAGGTCTTAATCTGCCTTGAAACACTGCAGAGTTCTCCCGCAGCAGTGCCAGAGGCCCTGAGGGGACACGGAGTGGGAAGTCTCCCTCTCTCACAGGCCTGGGTGGACAAAGCACGGGGGCCCCTCCTCTCTCTCTCTGTGGGGACAATGGTGCAGGAGGAGAGAGGAAGGGCCCGACACCGAGCGCAGGACCTGAAATGACCCGCCACCACGTGCCAACACAGGCCTCTCTCTCTTCAGACCACACAGAACCACATTACAGAAACCTGCTTTGGAAAAAGGAGAAGAGGCGCTGCCAGAATATACGACTTAACAAACAGCGGCCCTCAGCGGGCCCCTGCATTAGAAGGCACTTCACATCAAACGCTGGCTTTTTAATACAGCTGCATCAAAAGACAAAATACTTCCTGTTATCCCCCCCCACCCCCCACTCACCGGTGGGCATCCATCTCACCATGGAGATGAACTAAATCACATTACCTCACTGGCAAAGCCATCTGGCATACAGCTACCACAGAACAACAACAACCCCATCACAGCCTGTATGGCCTGGTGCAGTGGTCCGCAACTGGTGGCCCACGGGCCAGAAGTGGCCCGCCAGCAATAATATCTGGCCCTCTTTTTATATTAAGGAGGAAAAAAATGGATCTCCATCTGAGCAGCAACAGTTACCTGCAGAATCAGAAAGATGGGAATCACAACTTCCTGTCTGGACTTTCAGAATAAAATCAGAGCGGAAACAGACTGCAGATGATGAGCAAGATCGTGTATTGAGATTCTACCCAAAAAGATTATCATACGGTCTTTTACACCCCCCCCCCCCTCCGAGAGCTTAACGCACTGCAACTTAAGAAAACACATGCAAATAGATAAAAGACAAACGAATTCAGAAAGGGGGACGCTTGGTGGCTCACCTGGCAGAGCACTAACATGAAGGCGTTATCCTAACGACAGCGACCACAGGTTTGCGGTCAACCCGAGGCCCTACACTGCATATCACCCTCTCTCTCTCTCTCAGAATTAAGGCAAAAAATAAAAGAAAAGGGATGAACCTGCTCGGACGAACTTGTTGTTCGATGCTTCATTGAACAACAAGTGCGTCCCAGCCAGGCTCATCGCTTTTGGAAACATTTCTGGAAACACTTCTGTCGTGTTGTAATTATGTTGCAGCACACGTGTTGTCAGATTGAAGAAGATGTTTTCTGAATTCCTGCGTTTTCTTAAGCTGCAGTGCATTGGGCTCTCAGGGCCACCGTACAAGACTCAACGTCGAAGAGACCTTCACAAGAAGCCGGGCCTCGGCCTGTGGGTGAAAACACCTCGGTGTGAGGATTAGCGTGGAGCAGTGTTCAGTCTCTTTATGTGACTCTTCATCATCAATATCATCAATATGGCTCCATTTTCCTTTTGATAAACCTGCAGCAATTACATGCCTCACTTATCAGACACTCCCTGAAAGAAAACTGGAAAATCATGAGGACATAAGAATGAAAATCAAATCTAGAGTCACCATATCAACAAACAGATATCTCTCTCAATTACAAAATAATTAGAAGCAACTAGGGCGGTAGTTAGAGGAAGATAATTGAACCCGAGTAACTGATAGGAAGGGAGGAAGGTAAACAGTTAAGGGGACAATAACCCTCCTAATGAGCCAAAGAGCCTGTTCGAATCCACCTATTATCCTACTAATGGATCCGGGAGGAATTCCTTCAGATGGCATTAAGGAGACCCCTGGAGAGAGCTAAAGCGGGGGTGGGGGCCGGTTCTATTCTTCACTGCGCCTCACTTCTTGGCCCCCTCATTCAGGTCAATTGGTCATGCAATTCTCTGCTCTCACACACACACACACACACACACACACCTAACAAACACTGAAGTGCACACGTCCAAAGCAAGGAACCAAAACGCTGCGCCTCCTGTTGTCACAGGTGGGGCCCGGGGTCCGTCAGCGCATCTGGGCCGAGCTTGTCGGCATCAAGGATGGAGATCAACGCTGTCAGACCTCAAAAAGGTCGCAGCCGCATCGACAGCGAGAAGCTCAGCGGCGCGGGAAGGTGCTCGATGTTTACCGCCCTAGGAGCTTATCAAAAAAACCAACTAATAATAAGAATAATTCAATGCTGATCACGAGTACAATTTTCACAACAAAGGGGTTTCTGTTTTTTTTCTCCCCTCTGCCTGAGCTACTTCAGAGATGGGAATGCATGTACAGGATGAGTGCAACACAGGCAGGCCACTCACTGAATGCTAACAAAGAGAGGGGAGGGGGGGGGGGCAGTAGTGTGGCATCGAATTACACAGGGCTGATTGGTGGGAGCGTGCATGGTTGGGTCAGGAAGGGACAGGGAGTACAAGGCCAGAGCCACATGGTGCAGATGCACTGCTGACCGCTTACACCGGGGTAAACACACTGATGAGATAAAAGCCGACGCACATTTAGCAGCAAACTGCCCATGAACTCCTCCCTTCAGGTCAGACAATAGAAATCACCATGAAGGCAAAAGGAAAATATTTAAAAAAATAACTCTTCTTGGTAGGTGTGGCCTGATTCTGAGCTCCAGAGAAAGAAAGAAAGAAAGAAAGAAAGAAAGAAATAGAAAGAAGGAGATTCCTGCCTGCTTCAATGTGTTCCAGATGGTGATGTAATTTTATTTCTGGAAGCGCAGAGCTGACTCTTGACTGCGGCTTGCCACAAGTGATACATAAACTGAGCAAAAGGAGAGTCCAACCATGCAAATATGCGGGGCTCCCACCACAGCTCACAAACTACAGACGGGCTACTTCGTCAATACTGCAACTTGAAACAACACAGAGTCTGATTCAAACACACACACACACACACACACACACACACACACACACAACAGAGAGATGAAGCTGCGTTCGTGTGCACACTCTCAAAAACTCAATCAAAGTTTTTCATGCTTCGATTGGAAACTGAAATCTCTTTCAAAAAAGAAAATGACGGGAATGTTAACCGATCAGGGTGTCGGCATACTGTTATGACGACTACACTACTACATTTTCATTTTTTAAAAAAAGCATCACTTTTGTTTTCCGGGGCCTGAACTGAGACTTTCGGAGACGCTGCTGTCCCAGTGTTGGTCTGTCCCTGCTCCGGCTGGGGGTCGAGCTAACCTTGTACTCGCCACCTCTGCTGTATTGATCCGGGGAAACACAGCTGGGGCGAGGTCTATCAGGGCAAATATCAGGCCTTTTCTAAGCAAACTTACATAAATAATATGTAATATAACACAGAATATAACATTATATAGTCAGAGTGTCTACAGTGATGTGACCCAGGTTGGAAAATTCCTTTTTACGTGGATTAGGCTTGAAATGATTGGTAGATTGATCGAGTTAATCATGGTCGTATCAGCTGAGCACTTCGTCAATAGCAATAAGAAAACCGTTTGATAGACAGTCTGATAGTTTCATGCCTGCATGATCAAACCCTGAGCGTGCCCCCCCCACCCCCGGCTCATAAACGCACCCCCAGTCACATCCATTGATAACGGAGAGCGCAACCAGCCGATCGTTGAACAGGTGTGTTGTTCAGCTGCACCAACGACGCCTTCGCTGCCTCCACCCTTCGGAGCACACAACATGTCATCAGTCAGGGCCGACATCTGCTCCATCTCAATAAGCAACCCACATAACCCACGCAGTAGCGCACTACGTTGCTAAGGATACGCTAACAATCAGCGTCCTTGAAGAGTCTGGCTTCATGAGAAAAGAAAAGAAGGTTAAATTCTTTTTTTTTTTATCTCGATATCGACCAATATTACATTTTTGTCCGAATCATCCAGCCACACATACTCGTTTTTACTTGTATTATTAAGTGTTGGAGCTGTCTAACAAGCCAACAAGGAAGGTGCACTGCTGAACTATAATGCAGCCGTGAAGATCAAACCAGAGGAAGGAAAAAAAACAGCTTAAGCAAAGATACGCCCATTATATACATGATATGGATAATATTATTCATATATTATATCCCGGTCTTGCATCATAATATGAATTTTATTTCAGCAGACTAGGTAACGCCCTGCTGGAGAGCCTAATTGCAATGCTATGGTAATTGGGTTTATTGTGTTTGAATGAGTGTTGATGAATCGCTGCTCAACATACATTCAACTGACAAGCTACCCAGACTGCATCTGCTGCAGTGTGTGTGTGTGTGTGTGTGTGTGTGTGTGTGTGTGTGTGTGTGTAGTCCCCTCACATCAGCACAACCGCATGGGAACTTGCAGGTTTATGACAGAACCAAATTAGACCTGACATTCTAACCCGGACCCACCGTCCTTCATTTCTTTGCTCCAAAGCCTTTAATCCCCCCTGAGGTACATCCTATTGGACACTCCAGGTCGTCCTGTGAAGGAGCACTGACACATTATTGGGGGGGGGCAAGTTTGACTGCCACCCCCAACCCAACCCCACTGGGGAGTTATGCGCTTAAAATATACACAGTCACCTGCGATGGTGTTTTAACCTGTCAAATAGGGTTGAAGAGGGGCAGGGCAGGCGCAAGAGGATTTGGCAGGGATGCTAATGCTGTGCCATTGTGCAGGAAATGATTCTATTGTTTTTCGGCATGAGGATTAAGGTACCCAGAGTGTTTGGCTGTAATGGCTTTATTAAAGAGCAGGGGATGTGCCAAAGCTCAGAAAATGAAAAAAGAAAAAACACTCATCTGCAGAAAATCTTCACTCCTTTGTACAATGTGTACAAACCAGAGCCATCTGTAAACGATGGCATTTTCTCCATATGTCTTGTCAGTAATGTCAACAGGCATTTCATTTTCACACAATGTAAGAATGTGTGTCCATTTATCATGACTCCCCTATTCTTATTCCCTGCATATTAATGTGCTGTCACGATGGCTCCTGCCTTTTTCAGATTGTACTGCACATACTTATACAGAGCCCCCAATTCACTCTCATTCTCCGCCACTAATATAATATTTCTGTGGCTGCTGGAATTGCTGCAGTCACCATATTTCACTATGGTAATGGACAAAGTTTGCTTTCATTGTCCTCTCTCTTTTTTTTTTTCTAGTATTAAGCTGCAAAAATGGAGGAAAGCTCAAAGAGGCGGCAGCATTTTGTAGTCTAGCCTGTCAACACTCCACAGGTTGCTTTAAGCACAATAAACCCACCATAAAGGGAGGTGCACGTAAGCCGTCCCTGGATGCTTTATGAGGCGGGCACAGGCAGAAGTCGAGCCCTTACAGGAGCCAGCAGTGTCCGCCGCCACCACCGTGCCATGATGGAGCAAGGGAGCGAAAACAAAGCCGAGCCGTGCGAGGGGGGAGAGAGGAGGGGGGAGGGAGCAGAGGAGGTCTCCCACCGCTGCAGGCAAAGCAACAGCGGTGCACACCGCGTAGATACAGCATGTCAACACCCTAAATCATCTTCCTGTTGTCATTTTGCACCTTACACCCGTAAGATTTCCTCTAAACAATGAGGCGCCGACGTATTTGTGCGCGCTTGTTCAAACAGCAGCCGCAACCACGTATAACACGCCGCGTGGTGCAAACAGCACAGCCACCATTACCTTTTCATAAAAATAAACATCATAATAATAATACAGAGAGACACAACAATAAACAGAGGAGTTGACTGACCTGCGGGTGTTGCTCCAAATATCCGCACCACCGGCACTTTCTTCACGTCGCTCTGCCTGAATTCAGAGTAGCAGACGTCCAGGTCTTTAATGGGTCTTGCCAGGTAATAGTCTGCGGTGACGATGCGCACGGCAAACATGACTGTCCGTCAGAGAGGGACCGACCGACCAAAAAAAGAAAAAAAGCAAAAGAAACTACTGTTAGGAGTCCATAAGACGCGAGGACCTCGGTGGCCAGTCGATACCAACCGAGGGGGAGTGCTGTCACCGGGGTAAAAACAACGACAAAGCGGAGGGGAAAGCCCGGTTGTGTCCCATGTAAAAAAAAACAAAAGAAAAAAAGAAAAACCGCGAACAAAGATCCCCGGTGGCTCCGGCTCAGCTCGAGGTGCCGCCGCGGCCGTTGGGAGTCCAACCGCCGGCTGCGGAGAGCGAAACTCAACGGTGGCGGGTAATTGTCCGACGCCGTACAGCTGTCGGATCCATGTTGTACTTACTAATTTGTGGCTGTCCCGTGATTTTTTTTATTTAGCCCCCTCTCTGTGGTGTTTTTGTTTTTCGGCCAGGAAGACGTTCCCCCCGGGGGCTTCCGGTATGTAGCGTTATCTTTCCAAATCACGTCCCAGAACTAGTCCCAGCCAGTCCCGTTTGATCAGACAGCCCCTCGGTTGTGCTCCGTCTTCTTCCATAACAGGCTAGCCCGCGTTAGCTAACCTACGACGGACTCCCAAGGTGCTCGGAATACGGAGGATCAGTACATCCGGTTACGATTTTCAGAATAAAAGCAATGCCGAAGAATTGGAGCGTGATGATACAAAACACCTGAGTAAAAAATAAACGTGTCTCCATCGCTACGTAACTTCATGTTGTTAAATTATTGTTACGTAATATAATAATAATATAGTATATTATGTTATTATAATTTAACATGTTTAGAATTATTATATTATATAAAACATACTATTCTGTCACAACACTATAATCATATTATTTTACTCTATTTTATATTTGTTACATTTTAAAATATCATTTTAACATATTTTCCTATTTTTTTTAAGATTAATTTTTTTTAATTGTTATTAAATTGACAGGATATCATATAAATTATTATAATTTTTTCCCCCTACGATTTTCTATTTATATTAAATCATTAATGTCCACTATACTTTCCTTTTCATCCTCTCACAAAAGACATAAGACACACACACACACATGGCATAGGCACATACCATACACATCATATTCTTCTCATTTTGTTCGTCTCTATAACTGTTTATTGTTTTTTGTTGTCATTTACATGTTGTCATTTACATGCTTTTATTTTCATTTACATGTTGTCTTTTTCATGCTTTCATGGACTGCCTGGCCAAGACTTTTAGCTGCTTGGTGCTGCATATTATTTAAGTTAAATTAAACACTATTAATGACGAATAAATAAGATGGTTGTCCTCATGAGGATGCTATCAGCAACCCAAAGCAACTGTTGTACAATTACAGTGTCTCATGAACACCAGTAGCCTTTTAACAACACATTAGTGATTTATGGGCTAAGCATGCAAGCTGCCTCTGGGTAACTGCTGTGGCAGTCTTTAATTGGAAGAGGGGATGTTAAATGGATGGTAAGCAGAGAGTCTTGAGTGCTCCTTCAGTTGTAGATATTGATAGTGTAAAATGTGTGCAAGAGTCAAAAAATCTGTTAAAAAATATCTTGATCTAGACTATATCTATCTCGATATCTATATATAGCTCATTATCTTGAGCTATAATGTCTAGATTTCTTCTTTGGGTTGGGGTAGAGTCAGTAGAGCCAGCTTACACTTCTTGTTGTTGTTATTGGTTCTTGTACATAAGCAGGTACAGTATGTAAACAAATGCCATACAACATAGAAACTGGTCAGACGCTTCCCTTAAAAGTGTCCATTAAACCACACTCAAAGCTCAACTATTGATCTGCTATGAACACTTTATATCAATTTAAACCGGCACAGGAAGCTTAGGCTCATACCTAATATACCACTTATGTAATATGATCCCAGTATTCCATTAAAATTACACTTTAGCGGGAAAATATGCAATCATAAATACTTTTTAAAAAGTGAGAAATACAAGTTACACTTTTATTGTTTTAGTCACTCTGATATGTGAGTGCTAACAGCACTTTAAGCCAGTGCCGCAATGCCACCCACAATTTCAAACAGATGCCTTTGGAGGACTTTTATTTTATAACTGAATGCGTTTCAGCTTAGGAAGTGGAAACAGGCCTGTGGAACATTGAATTGACATCTTTGCAACTCATTTGCTGCTGCAGCATCAACACATGGATCAGACCCAGATCAAAGAGATGGAAAGCTTTGCCTCCCTCATTGGTCACTTGTTAGGGGACAGGGTTTTTTTTTTATTGGCTGATATATTTCCTGTCACTGAAGAAAGAAAAAAGCTTATCCTAGAATACATAAAACAAAAAGCATCACACAGGGAAGCATTCATAAAGGAATATTTTACAATTGGATTATTTTAGCACCACAGATATGCTGTAGGCCTATACGGGAATCATTGATATAGGAAAGATTAAATTACCATAAAGAGATAAATATGAAGTGAAAACAAACCAACACTCGTGTGCTGTAACTTCTTCAATATCTATATTATTTATATTCATTAATTACTACAGTTTGTGGGAGTTTTCAGGAAACTGAGAGCTTTAATTCTGCAGACAGCTGGACAGTCTTTTGCAGCATAAATCGCCTCTTCAGGGCCATATTGACAATAACAAGGACATGTCAATTCTGGGGTTTCAGTGACCTGTGGAGGAGTTTATATCATATAATGACACAGAATTATGAATTAAGAACTGAAGAATTAAGGATGATTCAGTCAATATACAAAAACTTGATTGATTTTTGGTCATAAATCACACTTCCGTTTCCACACAAATCTAGGGGATATAAAATGACAGTTAAATCCATTTAGAAAATGTGAAAACAGAAGAAAGTTTGGACCCAGTATACAGTAAAATCTTGGTTACAGCTGTTCCTATTTGGAAATATTGTCACAAATAGAACATATCCAATGAAAATATCTGTAAATGTTCTGTTCTTCACTCATTGCATTCAGTTAATTTCTGTTATTAAGAAAAAGATTCATCCAAAATGTCTCCAAACATGAGCACGATCTGAAATAGTCTTTAAAATGAAAGCTTTAACGGAGGAAACACTTGCTTTTTAATCTGTCAGGACTTCAAATGTATATATATATATATATGTATTCTGTATGAATCTACCACCTACAGGTGCTAGTCTGGTGATGCGTCTGATGTCTTTTTGCCCACTACACATCTTCAGGGCTGTTCAGTATTCCAGTCAGTTTCCTTTAATGGCCTGACAGGCATCAGTGGAGGATGTGCTGAGCTCACTGCTTTCTCCTCTCCACTGAAAGAGCCATAACCGTCTCCGAACAGCTGGTTCGGTCCGGTTCATACCGGGGACATTGCAGTCAACGACTCCCCGATGATGAAAAATGTGTCATTAGCATTTTAATCTCGATGGAGACGGAGCCTCTGTCTGCCTGAGTGTGTGCTGACCTTGAGTGAGAGCCTGGCCCTCTTAATGAACCAATCACCAGGCATCTGCTTACATTTGGCAGCAGCACGTACTGTCTATGAGCATGTGTGAAGGACAGTTTTAACTTCAAACTAATCCAGGGATATTATATACGCCACATGTAATGCAGTGTTAGGCGGGAGCTTTTATCTAAAGTGCCTAACAGTACCGTATACTGATGGTCCCAGCGGGAGCAGAACCCCGACACTGCCACTGTGAAAGTGCCATCTTCTACTCGTTCCCATCACGAAAACCCATTTGTTTTTAGCAGTGTGTTCCTCTCAGTGATGGTGAATTAAAGGAGGGAAAAAAAAGAGACGTGGCTTAAAGGAACAGATCCTCCAACACGACGAGGTCCAAACCTTGTAATGAGGCTGGATCGCGAGCAGCCAACGAGCGAGATTGAGGACGTAGTTGAAAACTGTTGTAGAACAGCTGTAAACACCTGACATCATCGCGTCCATGATGATGATGAACTATGATCACTCAGTCAATCAGTCAGTCAACTTCATGTCTTTCAAAACTGGGAGCCCACAGAAGAAGAACGTGAGTCTGAACTCAAACTATGAAAGAGAAACTCCACTGAATTCTGTTTACAGGCGTAGTTTTAAAGTTTTTTAAAAAAAAAAGTTGTAGAAAGCCTTTTGTGTCTCCAGAGCGAGCCGTGTGAACGCCGACACACTGCCTCAAGTGATGTGTGAGTCAGCGTCAGTCGGGGCTGAGGATGACCAGTCTGAAAATGTAATAATCTAAGAAGTGAGGTTACAAGACCTCTTACTCACATCGCACGCCTGAATCTGCAACGTGTGGGTGATGTAGGTTTTTGGGTTGTCCGTCCGTCCGTCCTTCTCATTCTCGTGGAAGCTATAACTCAGTAACACCTTGAGGAAACTTCTTCTAATTTGGCACAAACATTCACTAGGACTCGAGGATTAACTGATTAGATTTTAGAGGTCAAAGGTCAAAGGTCAAGGCCACGGCGTGATCTCACGTTCTTGTGAATGCAAAGGCCCAGAGGGAGTTTCATCACTTCTGGCACGCCGTGACCTCACAAAACACGTTCGTGGCCATAACTCACAAATTCATTCAATAATTATGACACAGTTTAACTCAAATGTCAATGAGGATAAAATGAAGTGATGACATTTTATATCCAAATGGTCAAAGGTCACTGTCGCTGTGACATCATAATGTTCTGCAAAAACACTTCTGGCCATAATTCAACGCTGTAACTCAAAGGAGAGACTGTGACCATACTTCCTGTAACTTGGCTGGTCGGTGGAGGAAACAGCAGTGAGGTCGTAATTCTAATTTTTTACATCTCCAAGCTCGACTGATGCTCAGCATGAATATGTTGTGGCCTGAGAGAGAGTGGGGATGGATGTGTTGTTTTGGTGGCCTTACAAAATGGGAGTCAACTGTTCCGTTAAGAGTAACGTCCCTCAGTAAAGATGATTCATAATGGAAAATAAGGAGCCGTTATTTCTCTCCCGTCATTGTTAATCCTTAGTTGGAGCGTCTTCCTTCACTTCTGATCAGTTTACTTTGGTCAAACGATCCTCCATACTTCCACAGCAGCTGACCCGACTGACAGGGACCGACAGGTTCGACCGTCGCAGCTGCCTGTGTCAGTGCGTCACATCTACACTGGCTGTAAAATGTAAAAATAGAATTGCAAAAACAAAAAAGAATTGTAGGATATATTAGGGTAAGAACTCCTCTCATTTCCCATTTCAGCAGGAGCGATGCATGTTGTCCTGAATATACTAACGAAGGGGAAAAAGTCATAAAATCAGCCATCACAGGGAGTGTATTTTACAATCAGCGGAGCAGATGGATTAGGGGACCCAGGCCTTGTTGGGGAAGGTTGTGTGTGTCTGGTTGCTTTGGACTCACCAGATAAGGCAGAGTGGAGTGGCACACAAGTCCTGGAACAATAACAAACACTGGATTTATTGGCGCTGGCAGGGCTTGTGTTTACAGAAATCACCCTCGTGCAGGAGCTGATAAAAGCCTGGACATCACCACCAGAGTTCCCTTCACACTCACTGATGTGAGCAAATAAATTTCTCGTCAGGTTTGGTAAGCAGGCTGAACTGGTCTGTGCACACTGACAGCACCGATGAGGAAGTTCAGGGCTGTTGAAGGTGTCCCACACATCGTTGGCTTATCAGGGGGGTTAGGGTGCAACATATGGACAGGATGTTTCTGTTCTCAGATCCCAATCTACAGATCCTTTACCACAACGTTGCTCTCATGAACCTTGTGAACTTCTTCCTTAACCACAGTGGAGATGATAGTTGTCAGTCAGACACCCTCACCAGCTGATTTATAATAGAATATATAAAATATATAATATCAATAATATATATGGAAGACCTGTTGTCATGAAGAGGTGAACATTTTCATTATGTGGGACATGCTGCCACCTTTTGGTTAACTGTATGTGTTACACAGATTGTGCGCGTGGCACTGGAGCAATTACAGGCTTTGGCAGTGTTTTTTAATTATAATCTCATAATAATTTTTTTGAGTCCAAAGAATCTATCAAAAAATGATTTATTACATTTGCAAATTACGTTTTATTAAACTGAAAGCAAAAAAAAAGAAAAGTTAATTACAAAAAATACAAAGCATTCGAGGTATCCTGATCTCATGAGCCGTGTTTCCATCTGCAGCAGACAAACTGAGAGTGAACATTGGACTTACATTTGTCAGGTTGACAGAAACACAACTATAAATTCCTGCTGATTTCGCTCTTTGTCTGCTGGGTGTGTAAATAGACGACTGTTCGTCAAAACTACTTCATAAAGTAAAGCCACGCCAGGTTTTGTGTTTACAGGTGATTCTGCTGCCCCCTAGAGGCCAAGCAAAGGAATTAATAGAAGCTTTAGGTTTAAAATGTGTCCAACCTACAAAGTACAACTACCACCAATTTGTAACAGCTGTGTAATCAGAACGGCTTTTATAAAAATATATGAATTTATAACTCCATTAAAATGGCAAAACACTGTTAAAAGCTATAAGTACTGCTAATGGCAGACTCCGGGCTCTGTAGTGTGCGGGATGCGTTGTTAATTGTTGCTGTCGTCAAAGAGGAAGCTGGTGAGATCAGTAGTATAATGGATCAACACAACAAACAAACAAACAAGTGACTCGTCTGCTGCAGGAGTAACAGTCCTCATCTCACCCACAGCATGCCGGGGTTTTAACAAGAATAAAACTTATCGTCCGCGTGTTTTCCTCAGAGCGGCCGGACAGTGAGGGTGAGGTCGGGCCCCTGCTGAGGGATGAAGTAGCGCTCCTCCCTGAGCAGGCGCAGCAGCAGGTCCTGGGTGTCCTGGGGCCAGCGGTAGATCCTGGTGCTCTGGAGCCAGGTGGGGACGTGTCTCTGCGACACAGACGTAACACACATCAGTCACTGAGATGTGATGTGAGCTTCAGCTGCAGTAACCACCATTTATTTACCTTTGACGTTGTGCTTCCTTTATTTAACACCAAATATTTAACCCAGAGCGAGATCTCCTCTCCCGGCTCACTGCAGATGTTCTGGTCTCGGCACAGTTCACAACACTGTCCCCGAACATCCACAGTAAGATCAGGCCTTTGCGGCTTTGGGGGGGTTTGCTCTTCAGTTTTTCAGGGACACTATTACATTATTTACAGCCTGTTTAAACAGCTTTGTGACGATAGAAAAATATAGAAAACAGATGAATAATTTTGGATGGATATGGTTTTGCATACACTTGCACACACCAGTGACAGTGGCAGGACGGGGCGACCACTAGAGGGCACTGTGGGGTCAGGTGCACAGACTGGGAAAGGGAAGTAAATACTGGAATGGTCAAACCAGGACTGTGAAGGGTGAGGTAGACGTCCATGTGTTCTTTGATTATAAAGCAGGTGTAGGTTATTTGAGTGCCGCTTATCTAGCTCAAGGGAACGTTTTATTTGATTAGACAACTTATAAATGCTCGGGGGTTCAATGTGTGCCATTGTTGGGTTTCCACAACACTGTAACCAGGAAGGAAGGAGAGACCGTGACCGTACTTCCTGTAACTTGGCTGGTTAGCGGAGTGAACTGGGGTCAGGTGACTCTTCGCTGTGCTCTGCTGTTTATTGCTTGTACCTACCTTAGTCGCAGTAGGAAACAGCACCGGCACCAGTCTGAAGTTGCGGCAGCCTTGTTGGATGAACTCATTTTGGATCTGTGCCAACAGGGAAAGAGGATAATCAGCTCTCACAGCACTCAATAACCTTTCTGTAAGAGTTTCACTTAATATCACAGGCTGAAATAAAATCAATACACTTGCTTCTTCCTTTATCTTTGTGTGGGTAAAATTGTTAGCATTTGTCCGTGTCCTTTTTTGTCTTCTTTTTTTGTTTTTTAACTGTGAGCTGAATTGGAGCCACTGATGCGCTTTTCAATTTACAGAACTCAGCGAGGCGTTCACTGTAGTCTGGGAAATGTAATGAATACTGGACAGACACAGGCGTGAAAGTGAAGTTCATTTTCTCTCTTTGGATGTAAATAAGTAAAAAAAAGCTTCTTGGTCTTTACACACAGGCTGTGACAGGCCACACTGACACTGTGGGAGTGGGAGGTCTTTACTTCCTCACCCTCCTGTCTTTACATGCATGTGTGAGGAGGGAGTTTTATGACGTAATCTTATCTGGCGAAAGTTTTCCTCTCACCTGATTGTGAATGTATTTAGTGTGCAGGCCGTGGTCGTCGTCTCCGTCTCCCTCCACGTCCTCCTTGTACTTGGGGCTGATGACGACGATGATGAGCACTGATTTCTGTAAAAAACAAATAAATCCATCTCACTCTCAGCTCTCACAGACGACTACATTATAAACGGATTCACTCAGACTTGCATCATTCAGAAAGCTGTCCATCCATTTGGTGATGCCCATTCTTCTGATCGGATTATCGAAGATGTCGATCTGTTGAGAGACAGGCGGAGTGTGAGTGTTTGTAGGGAAAGTCACTCAGACACAGAGGTGAAGGACAGATGTTCTTACCGCTGGTTTGAATCCTTGATCCGTCAGAAACTTGGTGAAGAGAATAATGTCTTGGGCTGTGTCCACTGAATATGTGATGAAAACGTTCCCTGTCGAATGGAGATGTGATTATTACATAATTTAAACTCAGGATAAAAACAAGCATTACACGCACGTGCTGGTGCAGGCACGTGGGTGGGACTTACTGCATTCCTCAGGTAAGCTTATGGTCTTCCTGATCTCCCTCGTGACCGGTCCTGAACGTGCACCGTAGGAGCAATCTATGCTGACCTCGTGCATCACGTCTTGAGGAGGCGCCACGCGCTGAGCCACGGACTCTGGGGCCGGATGTGGGGCATCTGGAAGTTGCGGCCTGTTTTCGGCGGGATTCCTGTGAAAGGAAATAATCAGAAAACAGTTACTGTTCATGATGCGGAGAGAGAGAGAGAGAGAGAGAGAGAGATAATATTAGACAGGAGATGTTCTCCTACCGGGACCGTTGGTGGTGCGGAGGCTGCTGGTGTGGATCTGCTGAGTAATGATGCTTATTATAATAACCATAATTATGAATGTGACGGCGCTGATTTGTTGCGGGGCAGCACGCACAATATCTGAGATGACTCCCCGGCTTTGGGTTGGCGCCTGCAGGGAGACACGGAGGAGAACCATCACAGACATGTTTTTGTCCTGCTTTGGTTTTACAATAATTTAACAGCAGTTTTACTTCTGCAGACTGATGTGGCCTGCAGCCAATATTAAACACTACTATCAATATCTTTAAAATGTACAATAATTGCCACGGGGGAAATTAAAGTCGTAATTTTAAGAATAAAATCATAATATTTCAAGAAAAAAAAGTCATAATGTTACGTTAATTAAAGTTGTAATATTTCAAGAGAATTGAAAATGTAAAATTTCGAGAGAAAAAAAAAGCTTAATTTTAAGAACATTACATCAACCAATAAAAACAGGTGAAAGGTGAGTCAGTGGCAGCTGCTGTTTGTCTGTCTAACTATAGAATAGACTCAGTTTCTACACAATGTTTTCAGTGTCCTGATGATGATGATGATGATGATGATGATGATGATGATGATGATGATGAGCCAAAAGAGGAAGTTTCTCCTTATTTGTGAAACCTAAAGTAGAACCTGACAGGATGCTCCATGTTCCTCATTTTAAAGCTTCTGATGTTTCCCCTCTAAAACATCACAGAACCTTCAATCACAACTTTATTCTCGTAATATTACGACTTTTTTTCCTTCTTGAAACTGATTATTTTTCCCTCCAGTGTGGCTCTAACACTCCGTCCTGCCACTGAGACCCAGACAAATAAAATTAGTTTTGGTTGAAGAGCTCATTAAAACAACGATGCACACCTATTCAACAGGAGGTCTACATGAAGAATGAAGCAGGTGTGTGACACTGTGTGAAGCTGATAAATACATTAATCCTATGTTCATAATGTGTTATGCACATCATCACACAACGCTGGCACCGGCACCAGACGTCCCTGTGTTTGCACTGATAGTGAAACACCTACACTGAGCAGGCTGCCTGTGGGCTGCAGGGTGTTGTGACGGGCCATCGTAGGTCCAGTTAAAGTCCGACACCAGCGGGAGAGGAGCTTCCAAGCTTTCCACCTCCTCCACGGAGCAGTGCTGGGGCCAGTTCGAAGGGCCTGCAAAGCCTCTACAGGGGTTCAGCATGCGGCCCCGTTCATACAGCTGTATCTCCCTGAGGCCGTGAGGCCAAACAACGGCAGGGTGCGGTGGGTTCACTTGTCCCGGGTGTGTTTGCGGTACAAAGCGGGGATCCGGAGCAGCGTGGCCGGCAGCTCTGGGTTCATGCTGGTGCTGGGTCTCGGGGAGTCTCCTCTGCCTGACGTCGTGTGCTCCTCCACCAGGCGGCTCAGGGTCGTAGTCCTGCGGCCTCCGGCTGGTCTCTGTAGGTCCGCTACACTGTTCACAAGAGGGAGGCCAGACCAGGTCCAGACTGGAGGACGTCATGCTCTCATCCATCTCCACAGGAACACTCTGATGAGGGCAAGGTCCTGACAACAAGAGCCGACAGAAAAACAGGTTTTCACTTCACTTATTTTGTCTCACGTGTTTATTTAGCAGGTACAAAGCACATTAATAAACATAAATGTAAATGTGACAGAATTTGCCAAATGACTCCTTTTCATCTGCTTCCCTGGACACATGGCAATGTCACGGTTTGCCTTAAGGACTCTTTGGGTTTGGACTTTTTAAATCAGTTTGGTCATTGTCATTTCCTGTTTTATTTTGAAGTGGCTTCCCTCCCGTGTGTCTATTGTTTTTACTTCCTGTCTTTGTCCCGTTTCCCTCCTGTTTGATTGGCTGCCCCGCCCTGATGTGTTTCACCTGTTACTGTCCTTCTGAATTTAAGTCTCTGTCTTCTCTCTGTCAGTCTGTCTGTCTGTCTGTCTGTCTGTCTGTCTGTCTGTCTGTCTGTCTGTGTGTCTGTCTGTCTGTCTGTCTGTCTGTCTGTCTGTCTGTCTCCATGGTGATTCATCTGGATCTCCAGTTTTCATTCTTTTCCTAAGTTATTGGATTTTCTATGTTTTTTTGTTCCTGGCTGGTTTATTTTAGATTCATGTTCTTTTTGAAAGTTGTTAAACCTTTTTTTGCAACTTACTACTTTTATACTGTTAAAACTATAAGAAGGTTCAAAAAAGCAGAACCACAGAGAATCTAAAAGTCTCGCTGGTAGTAAGCACAAACAATAAGGGCAAAAGAAATGACACAAAGATTTAAGTATTTGAACTTGATGTTTGCTGATAACTGATTAAACATTTCTAGTTAAATTTGGATGACGTGTCTGTTTTCAGGTCTAAAGGAATAAAAACAGTTTGTGGCAGCACAGTAGGAGCCAGTCCGTGCAGGAGACAAGGATCTGCATATTTAATGATGTTTTCTTGGTTTAATATGTAGTATTTTGTGTGTAATGCTTCAGTGTTAACCTGGGACCAGGTTGTCAAACAAAATGTGATATGAGAAAAGATCCCAGAGTGCATATACATCACTGCAGCCTCTGTATATATAGTCTCTTAAAATCTCCAGGTAAATGTGACCCTGTAGTTCCAGGTAGAGAGGTGATCTCCACCTTTCGGATATTCAAGAAACAACAGGATGGTTAAAACCAATGACATCCTCAGCTCCGGATGACCTGCAAGAGCCAATGAAAGCTTGTTCTGTTGGTCCAGCTGGACAAATATTCAGGGAGAAAAGCCCTAAGTGGGTGAGAGCAAAAATCTGGCTTTGCTTTTTGTCTACAAGTCACTAAATGGTCTGGGCCCTAAATATATTTCTGAAATGTTCCATGTATAGAAGCTTAATGGGCTGAACTGTAACTGGCTTTAAAGAGAAGCTAAAAACTGCTCTATTGTCCTCTGCTTTCAGCTAATCTTCTAATCTTTGCACCTTAATGAGATATTATCTTTTTTACAATCTGTGCTTTTATACTGTTTTTCACTGCTTTTTATTTCTGTTAAACACACTGAATGATCTAAACATCTAACACTGATGATGGTGCGTTTTCAATATGGTGTAAACACAGGAAAATCTAGGTTAGAAACAACGATATAAGATGGTGGATTTGGTCTTTTCTGATTTAAAACTTGTAACTTGAACCCTTACCATGGTTCCTTTCTTTATTTAATTCAATCTTTTTATCTATAAGACATGTTTGTATTCCCAGATGGCTTGTCATCTCTATTTTCAGAGACCAGGGTGCAGTTGATTTAACACGTCATAGAATGGAGAGCAGAATATTTGTGGTTATTTCATCACAGACTGGACAGATTTATGAGCGCTGTGAGTCCGATAAGGTTTTGTCTCCTACCTTTGAAAGAGTCCATTTTCTCACAAAGTGTCTGTACCTCTGGTGAAGTGAAAATAAAAGCAGTGTTAAAGGAATTTAATAGTGCACGACACCTTTAAAGAGACACGTACAGTACAGCATATTTACAAAGGCACAACTGGCACAAAAACAACTTCAGTTTCAACCAACAGCAAAGCCAGTGCCACCAGGTAAATGATCACTGTTGAAAATACACATTTTACAAAGTAAAAAGCAGATAGAAAAGTATTAGCACATAATGAAATTGGATCTTCCTCACTTAGTGAAACACACAGATGTTTATAGAACCGTTTGGGTGTAACATATCAACTCGATCACTGCACTAGCACAAAGGTCAAAGTCACTGATCTACAGGTATGTGAGGTATGTCTCTTTAAAAACTACTTTTTTATTATGTTTTCCCCTCACATACACATAATTCACATGCAGTGAATTTAAAAACACGTCACTGTACTCCCACACCTACCTTTCCTCAGAACTCCTTATCCCTCAGGCACGGCACGGCAACAACCCTGTTCTGAGGCAAACAGGAAGCATTCCCACCGCTGGGCCCTTTCTGGTTTATGCAAAACTTGGAAGTCTCGTGACCCATTTATGCAAATGATGCGGGGCATTAACACTACAGCTGCCAATCAGGTTGTTCCTTCAGCAGGGTAAGCGTCCTGCAGCCAGTCAGGTCTAACAGCTCCTTTGATTTGAAAGGTGTCGGGTGTCTTTTTCAACTCACCAGCGGAAAAGACAATATAAAGCAATGAATTACAATAATATGACAAGTAAAGAATGACATTACACAGTTGGACCTCATGTAGCAGGTTAACTAAAGGGCACACCAAAGATATTACAATTCATTCTGTGTGGGCCCATAAAGAAATGTAATATATGACATACATGTCCTTATATCAACATATATACATATGTCAAAATATCTATATGATGGATTTTTATATGGTATAGAGTATATAGTAACATTTTGTGACCATATATGTTGACAATATGTTTAATTTATATATGCAAGACAATTCAAATATATGAACATATATATATATGAAAGAAAACATATTTGTATGGTAAAGACATACTGTATATGTCAATATATGAAGTAGTTCCAATTTCTAGTAGGTTTTATATATAATTTTTACATCTATGTTTTTGTTTTATTTGTACATATTTCATAAACAGACATTCAAGTATGTACATGTATGACATTTGCATATGGCCGAACAAAAACACCCCAAACCAAATTTAATGGCAGTCCAGTAGTTGCAACAAATCTCATGGTGGCGCTGGTGAAAAACTCGGGACCATCAAAGTCATTCCAACTTGAACTTTCAGGCTAAAGTCTGATCATTGTGTGTTCTACTGTCTGTTTGAGGTCGGTTAGCACCACAGTCACAGGGTCGCTGGATGGCGACGCCTTATGATCCGTAACTGAGAAGACCTTCATGGTTGTGTGGGTGAGAACGGAGCCCAGCTCACGTGCCTTCGCCTTACAAGTCACCACCTGGACCAGCTCCCGCCGGAAGCGCTGGCTGACCATGCAGTACAGCAGGAAGTTGGTGGTGGAGTTAAGGTTCTGCAGCATGTTGGCTAAGTCTCCGGCCACGTTGATCGGGATGCTGTAGTTGTTCCTGTTGAAGTTCTCGTTGTTGTACTTTGTTCTCAGGATGCAGTATGTGACGAAGCGCGGCAGGCTGAGAACGACGAAGGTCACGGAAACGGTGCCGAGCAGCAGGATGGTCCTCCTCAACATGCCCCTGGTGCTCCTCCCGTGCATGACGCGGCGCTCCTCCTCCGTGAAGAGGTTGCTGGCCCGGCAAAGATGATATCCGATCAGGTAGTTAAAGATGATGACCAACACGATGGGGATTCCCCCTGAGAGGAAGGTGGTTATCCACACTATAACGGTAGAGTAGGCCTCATCACGGTATCGGCACCTGGGCAGCGTCACGTTCTCCCCGTCCACGGTCAAGTTAACCTGTGTGACAGTATTGATCCAGCCCAGTGGCACAGAGACCAGGTGTGACACCAGGACGATAGCCACGCAGGTCAGCTTAGTGACCCGGGCCTGGGAGAAGTTCTGCCTGGCCGCCGTGCTGCGGAGAACGAGGTAACGCTCGATGGTAAACACCACCACGATCCAGGAGGAGCTATACAGCGACCCATACTGCAGGAACCCCAGGATGCCACACCAGGGGTGGGAGTGCCAGAAGGGCTGCAGCAGCCAGAAGGTGAGGGTCAGGTCGATGAGGATCACCCACACCAGGTAGAAGGTGTCCACGATGGCCAGACAGCTCAGGTAAACGATGGCCGTGTTGGACATCCCACACTTACGGAAGCAGATCATGTAGAATGTGAAGAGATTGGCTGAAGGAAAAGACAGGAGCAAAGGAGCTTATTTATCTGACTGGTCCTCCATGAAGTGCGATTACTTTATTGATTAAAGCAACATTAATGTTGGCCACTTGGCAGCAGCAGAGGGAGCAATAAAAAAATACAGTTTACAATTCTTGTTTTTGATGTTATGTGTAAACACCGATGTGTTGCAGATTCAGACAACATTTTCCTTTGCCACCAAGCTACTGACCTGGAATACCCACGATGCAAAGTAACGGGTAATAGATCTTCTGAACAGTGACGAAAATGGTGACGAAAATGACGCTGGCTCCCTCCATGACTCATTCACAGCCGGGCAATCGCTCACATGCTAATACCTGCAATAAAGCCATTAGAGAGCCAGGTGAGGGGGAGGAGAGTACGGTAAAGGAATACTGGGGAGGGTCCGATGCACATTAGAGCTTTTTACTGCTTGATTTGATTCTTAAACTGAAGGTTTTAAGCCTGTTGCACTTAATTTAAGGTTCTACTGTGTAAACTGTGACTTCACAGAGAAAACGCAAGAATTAAACAAAGCCATATAGATTAATTAAGCTTTGGAGATAGATTTATATTTGTATATTGCAGAGATGTCATTTTACTCCTCCCTTTAACCCGTTTGGTTGCACAAATAATGTCTCATCAGACACAAAAATGTTTTTTAGTTCAGTCATGTTTGAACTCGTACACAGAGACTTGACAGCTCCTTGTTGCAGTAAGTAAAAGAACTTGATTCAGCTGCAGAGGTAAACTGATGACTCACAGTAAACCCTGGATGCAGGATGATCTCTCTGCTCTGGGTGGGTCTCACCTGAGAGAAACAAGCCGTTTTCTTCAGTCTCTAACTACCTGGAAAAAAAAGCTGTTATGTAATAACAGAACATAAAGACCTGCTGTTATCTTGATCATACACAGATCCCTGTAGCCGTCTGGATAATGGTCTTTTGAGACTGACTTTCAGTGAACATAAAGAGATTAAGCCAAAATATTTTCCATCCTCTTTTTTTCTTTTACATTTCACAGTGAATTATCAATATATCGATAATAGAATACCAATAATCTGGGCTGATACGGGTTAATCATCTTCATCTGGGTGAAAATCTCAGTCCTCAACGTTCAAACAGATAAAATCAGACATACCTGGTGTGTATGGGACGTCCTTGGTGGTATCGTACAGACGTGGCTCTGTCCACAGAGGTGCAGGCCAGCTGGAAATGTTCTCACAAGGACCAGACCATGGATGATACGAGGAGGGAGGGATGTGTGCGACAGCTGCAGCTGCCGCCTCTATAAAGCTTCGGGAGGAGGGAGTCGCATCACCTGAGATATAGATGACACGAAGAGTCAGCTGTTTCCAGAAGGAGATACTCAATATCTGATGCCCATAAATGATGAAAAATTAAACAAAATTATGAATTAACACAAGCCTTTCCAATTGTAGGACTTTGGATTTATTATCTTTAGGAAATTGATTTTTGTGGGGAAGTGTTTAGAAAACGATCGGTTAGGAGCTCCTAGCAAACCAACCGTCACCTTATTGATCCAAGAATCAATTCTTTCTCAGGGACACGGGTTTGGGTTTCTTCCTCCACCGGAAAACTGCAACTGAAAACAAAGTTGTGAGAATGAAAGAAAGATGTTTTTTGGAAAAAAGAAAAATGGAAATATTTATATTAAAAAAGGGAAACACTGCTACAGGCGGTACTTGGATTTCTGTTCACATAAGCAAACGATGATGCTGCACAGTACTGATGGGGCTAAACTGAGTCTGGATGACTGGTCAACAGGTGACTGGTTAACAGGTGACTGGTTAACAGGTGACTGGTTAACAGGTAAGCCTGTTTGTCAATGTGGCTAAAGGTGAAACTTCTGGTAAAGGGCCCTAAGGATGAAATGCTCAGAGGGCAGAGTGTGCAGCTGCCCTGTAACTAGCTAATCTTTTCAAGATGCAGGCAACTTATTAAATCTCTCATCCAGGTACTTCTGGTTTCAGCTTGTTTCGCTTAGAAGCCGGAACAGGTATCTGACAGTCTGACTGTCAACCGGGGGAACTTTTTAAAACCCTTATGAACCTCCTGCCAGAAAGAGCTTATAATTGAGGAAGGTTAGAACATGTGATAACGATTTGTCTCGGAGGATCTGCTCTGTCTCCAGCATCTCGACAGTTTACTGTAATGAGTCTTTTGAACAGGAGTAATGAAGAACCTGATGAGGCTTTTCCAACAAAAATCTCTCCATAAAGCTGAACCTGACCTTTTCTACTGACTCCCATTCTCTCCCTCAGTGTATTTTAGGTTTCCCTCCCTTTCTCATTTTTGTTTTACATACATTGCGTTAAAAGTTTTGATAAGGTCTCATGGTTTGAGTAGAAAACTTATGCCTGAAGATTATAAGTTTGCATGTGGACGGTAGGGACATGTCCCTAACAATATTTGTTTTTTTTTGTGTATGTTTGTTTTTGTGATGTTTTTGTGCCACCCACATGGTTGTTCAGTTAGTGCCGATTGTTGAATTGAGACGTTAAACTAGACGAGACTGTTTGGGGACTGGGCCGGGCCGGGTTGTGTTGATGCACAGTTGCTGCTTCAGTTTGATTCAGAGCAGGTTTTGGACCCTGTTTGAGTCAAATCGACAGCAGTAGTAAGGACACACACACACACACACACACTCACACACACACACACACTCACACACACACACACTAGTTGAAGCACACAAACACTCGTGTGTAAAATAAATGTCTTGGAAAGAGTGTAAAATGTTTATTGTTATTTTCTGAACTTCAAACGCCAAATCACTGAATTAACAAAACAAGTTATGTCAAAAATGGAAATAAAAGATGTAAAGGAAGGAAGTTAGCAACACTTAAAAACCATTTAGCTGTAAAAATGAAAAATTAGGGGCTTTTCATTGGCCATGAAACCATCTGCATTGAGACCAGATCAGCAGCCGGGACCAATTCAGCTTCAATTCAAACTTTCAAATCTTCAGTTCCTGTTGTGAATTGCAGCATGAATCGGCCCCGAAGCTTCTCTGAGCCGACAGAACAACCGTCTCTTAAAGGATCACTTAAACAGGTTAAAAAGAAAAACATGATCTGTAAAAACCAAAGACTTAAATACTGATAGAACATAACATTGTCATTAAAACATAAAAGAAGAAATAAGTCAGGAGGTGAGCTGGTCCAGGGTCAGCTGCAGGTCGGCACCCTGCAGGCTCGAGTGGAGGAGGAGAAACAAAACGCCACAGACGTCGTTGATGATGAGGAGGAGAGGCCTCGGATTCACAGCTCAGATAAAGGCAGATAAACTCTTCTTCTATTAAGTCAACTTGTCTTTTCTCCCCGCTCAACAAAAACATCACTTGTGGTGCAAAGACAGAAATATTCCACTCAGATTTTCTCAAAATTAGAAGCGAGGAGGGAGACGTTGAAAATCCTTTCACGCTTGGCTTTAATTTACAAAACATGTGACGTAAATCATTTGTAAAAGAACCTTGTTCCGACAGCGTCGTCTAACAGCTGCCGCTCTCAGGAACGTTTGGCGGGAAAGACAAAAGGCTGATGGAGGATTGCGTCATGCTTGTCCCAAGGAGCCTCTGCAACAACTGAAGAGTGAAGAATAAAGCAATAATCTTTTTTTACATTATGAGGGGGAAAAAAATAAAATGGAGGCTTCCAATTCAATGTCTAGAAAATAATACAGGAACTACAATATAATACAGATTAACTGTGCCCACTCAGGTGCTCATCTTCCTTTGCCTTTATTATTTTTATCATTATTATTATTTTGTGCAGGAGAAAATAAAATCTGAAACGGAAGCAAACAAATAAACTAAAACAAGCTTTTCTTATTTACACTGAATACAGGTTTTTCATTGCATTATAACAACCCCAGTTGTCGCTGTCCATCCTCCACCTCTCAGCTTCCCTAATCATCGCATTTGCAGAGTTCAGACACTAGGGGGCGTGTCAGAGACTGAGGGTTGTGTTTCTGGGGGTTTGTTGTTGGAACTGAAATGCTCAGGTTGAGCTGAGGAAGCTGTACAGATCCCTAAAATAAAGGCCTATCTGGGAAGGCTCCATTGTTTTTTAACAGCACTGATTCGGCTAATGTGGTTCCAGCCCCGAGCCGCCGCCGCCCCCCACCCCCATCCCTGGAGAGAGAGAGAGAGAGGGTTTGGAGGGGGTTTAGAGGTTGTCCCCGGGCTGGTACTGAGGCTCAGTGGCTGTGAAGTAGTCCTCCAAGAAGGCCTGCAGGTACTCGAAGGTGGGCCGCTCCTCGGCGTCCTTCTTCCAGCACTGCAGCATCAGCTCGTGCAGCGAGATGGGGCAGTCCTGGGGGCACGGCATCCTGTAGCCTCGCTCCACCTGCTCCAGCACCTCGCGGTTGTTCATCCCTAAAAACATCACAACACACAGAGCACAGGTTTGCTCAGGGGTCTGAAACCGATCAATAAGACAGTTTGACACGGACCTCCAGCAGACGGCGAGCTTTAAACTCCCAGTGGAGCTGAGTTTTGCTTCACATCTTGAACTGATGCTAAAGAAGTTACGTTTCCATGTTCACAAGCAACTTGTTGCACTTGTTTGTATAGTTTTAATGTTTTTATCTTTTACTCAAGTAGATTTTAGGAAGAAAATAAAACTTTATTCTGTAATATTTGTAGACGGTCCTCGCTTTACTTTTATTAATCTATTGTTGTTACAGTGCACATCCTGTTCTTCCCTTCTCCAACTTCAGACTGATGGTCTGATGAACATCGTCTGCATCAAGCATCAAAACCACTCCTGCTACTTCTCTAATGTACAGCACAGTATCTGTGCACTAAACACACAAACCTTGTTCCAAACCTTGTTGGATTATGCAGTTCCCCCCCCCCCTCACCTGGGTAAGGCACCCGTCCCTTGGTGACCAGCTCTGTGAGCAAGATGCCAAACGACCACACGTCTGACTTGATGGTGAACTTCCCGTACAGCGCAGCCTCCGGGGCCGTCCACTTGATGGGGAACTTTGCACCTGCGGGAGGCAACTCGGTGTTTACTTCTGTTTGTTCATTTAATTCCTTAATTTACTCTGAGTTTGTGGCAAACATCGTTACGGAGTCATGGGAGTGTCTTAGAAAAGAATATAAATGTAAAAGTATAAGAAAATAAATGTGGAAATATAAACAGGAATATATAAAAGAATAATAATGCTTTTCTCTTGTATAATTAATTATATAATAATAATTATATAATTATATAATTCTTTTATTTATTTCTCTTTATATTTCCATTTTTTTTTAATTTACTTATTTATTCTTTTATTTACACTTTTACTTTCATATTCTTTTATAGATGTTTTCTTTTTTTCTGGCACTCCTATGACTCCATACGTCATCACATCAGTGATCAACAGTTTCTTGATTTTATCATGGAAACAAAATCTGTTCGTCAGAAATTATTAACGATTAACCGACTATTGATTGTGGATTTTGGAAATTGCTTAAAACTGACATCGTTAGTCACTAGTAGGTGTAAAAGGAAAACCTCATTCAGTCTCATTAGGAGCCTGTGAGAACTCCAGACTGCTGCAGTGGTCAATATGAGAATGACATTAACTTCCTTATAAACTGCGTCTCTCTGCAGCAGCTGGTTCTGATTGTAGCTTCATTGCTAACTATTAGCTTGTCATTTTGATGAGGGCCCGCTGAGAGAATTTGCTCCATGACCTAATGCAGTCATCACGTGAGAGTGTGTGAGTGGGAACATCAGGAATGTGCATTTCACATAACATATGTGCGTGAGAGGAGTGTGCGGCCCCACCTTGCCGAGCCGTGTATTCATTGTCCTCAATGAGCCTGGCCAGGCCAAAGTCAGCGATCTTGCACACCAGATTGTCTCCCACCAGGATGTTGGCGGAGCGCAGGTCTCTGTGGATGTAGTTCATCCTCTCGATGTAGGCCATGCCTGCTGCCACCTGGAGCACAGCACAGAGAGCAGGCTGCATCAACACCAGCGTCCTCACGCTCATTCTGAAATGTGATTCGCTTCAGGAAACACCGAAGGGAGCCTGTTCCAAATCTTTACATTATGATTAAGTTCCACTTTGTTTCTGGCTGGTAGAGAAAAAACAACGCGTCCAGCCACTTTAGCGAAAATGAATCTGACTCTGACTGCAGAAAAAGCAGTTTGTTTCAGACGGAGTCTAAAGTCTAGAGTCAAGGTGTGAAACATGTTGGATGAGGGAAAAAGCCTCTTGCGTCTCTTAGGATTAAGAAATGCCAATAGCTGCTGTAACTTAAACATGCAGACGTAACAAATACAGTTTCTACTGTTTCACCTGCAGACAACAGAAGGTTTTATCACCTGCTACAATAAGATGCGCTGCGGTCACAATAAGATGCGCTGCTGTAGACTGCATGAACAGGTGACGGATATACAGCTTTCTGTCACCAACGATCTCGTTCTTTGTGACTGTTGTCGAGCGACGAAACTCAACGCTGCTGGAAATGTGAAATTTAATGTGGAATATTTGTGCAGGAAGGGTTTGAGTTTGACCTTGACAGCAAAGAGAAAAAACTAAACAGAAACTGACACTGAGTGAGTGTGGTGTGTGGAGTGTGCTGAGTGCAATCAATCAGTCAATCGACAAACGCCTAATTGGAAACTGTGTGAATAATCGATGACAGTAATCGCTGCGTTCTTCAAGCAAAAACATCCTCTGGTTTCAGCTTCTCAAATTGAAGGATTTTATGTTTTTCTTTCACATATTTGATGGTAAATTGAATATTTTGGGCCTATAACAGGAACTCTAGATATGTCACCTTGTGCTTTAGGTAATTATAAATTGGCATTTTCTCTATTTTCCAACATCTTACAGACAAATCGATTAATCCTACATTAAACCTGTTTCAAATAACAGCCTGATGTTTCCAAATGATCTGAAATCTTTTGTGTTGTTTTCCAGAAAGCGATGATGACGAACGCCTCCTTTCATCCCTTTAATTGCGACAGTGAAATGTTTCCAGATAAAAAAACATGGAGTCCTCTGATGCGGGTCTACCTGAGCCGCCATGTCCACCAGGTTGGGCAGCTTCAACCCTCGTCCCTCTCCGTCCTTCAGGAAGTCCAGCAGGCTTCCTAAACAGATGTCTCGTGTTAGTCATGTTGTAGATACACACACTGAAGACTCTTTGTCCTACATCCATCAGAAAATCAATGGTGTCCTATTGCCCCCACTCTATAGGAGCCGTTTCTGACTCAGCGATCACAGAGTCACAGCTCAATGTTCTGGACCTCAGGTTTTTTTTGTAAATCTGCCTTTTATATCATGAACAATAATGACAGAGGATGAATCCAGGAGGAGGGGACATTCATAAAACTGCTTCTCTCTTTTTTGAAAACACATTCTCCAGTAATAGGCTGACCCAGATGTGGCAGCATCTGCATCCAACAGACGCGGCGATGCACATCAAAAGTTTCCACTATTGCGCTCTTTGGTGGTTTAATGTGCGTCCACGCCTCTTTCTTCTGGGGTTTCTACATTCCAGGGTTTTGGGAGGATTGTTTTGAAATAAAGACCTTAATCATCTTCAGCCTCTTTGAAACAAAAGCTCACCATACAACAACAGTTACAAAAACACTTCTGCTTTAATGAAAGGGATTTTTACAAAGCTCGCATGCGAGCCAGCGCCGTAGGCTTCAAACACACTAGCACACAAAGAGGAGGATAAATACAATCCGCCGCTTTAGATTTAGATCGTTTTAGTGCATTTTACTCTGCTGTTGTTTGCAGAACTACATTCGCTGTGGGTATTCACGGTCCCCAGAGGAGGATTCATGATTATTTCAGAAAAACCCTGAGACTTTTCTTCTTGTACCAACACCAGGATAAACATTTGCATGGCCAAACACAAAACATTTAAACCTAATGGCAGATTCTCATCTCTGCTAAATGATGCCTGAGAGAGAAGGAACCCCTCTCCACTTTCCAGTTTCTCCTTTGGGCCAAAATATAAACTTGATGAACCAAATATATAACCTTCATGACATCTCTAACAGGCAGATGGTGAATACTTTACTGAACACATTCTTGCCTCCCAGGAGAACTCCTGCTCTCAGCCTTTGTGACTGAACAGCAGAGCAGACCAACTTCACAGAGGTGTGACTGCGCGTTGGGGCGACAGATATGTCGCAACTTCTTCTACAAGTTTCTGATGGATGATGAGCGAAGACGTCTCCGCTGCAAAACCTCAACCGCGAATGAAACAATGCAAACCCAAAGACGGCAGCAGTTTCTTCTCCTCGTAAAGAGACGAGGCGAAACAGAAGCAGCCTGGATGAATCTACTGTCTCACGACAACGCGCAGATACAACCTGATCACATGCAATAAATATATATGATGCTGACGCTGACGATACCAGCGTTAAATTTATTAATCAAACCCCAATGAACCAATCACAGTCTCATAAACACAGATTCAAGGTTTCATACGTCACAAACCTCAGGAACCAATCCTGTCACCTGGTGGAAACCTTGTCAGTACAGAGAGAGAGACAGTTAGCATTAGCACAACCGCTAACACTGTGTCAGCCACCGCTAGCTACAAGCTAACAAACAACATAAACAAATAAAAGATGCTAACTACGCTAACGGTTCTGATCCAGCTGCTAGTCTCTGGTTCTGGTCTCATCTGAGTCTGAGTCTCTCTGATGTTTCCTCCTCTAATCATTGTGATACTCTCTGCTCTGTCACCTGTCCACCTGGAGCCAGCAGGAGGTGGTGGGCGGGGCATAAGGCCTGATCCAGATTTCTCAAACAGGAAGTAAGAGCTTCAGACCCAGTTTTTGATTTTGAGCATTTTCAAACAGGAGTTTAAAACACGTCTGAAGGAACTTTAACTTCTATTAAAGAAAAACAATGAGCACTCAGCCTCGAGCTGCTACTAGTGGAGCTTTAGATTTCAGGTCTTGTTTCAGTTTCACATTTTTAGATCACTTCCTACAGCTCTGTAAAACAGGAGGAAAAATTAATGAGCCGAGCTTCTGAATCTGCAAAAAGTCAAAGAACGATCCACATGCCGTGTTAGCGAGAGGTGTTATCTGTGTGCGTGTTCACACACCTTTGCCCATGTACTCTGTGACGATGTAGATGGGCTCCTCAGACACCACGGCGTACAGCTGCACCAGCTTGTCGTGGCGGAGTTTCTTCATGATCTGAGCCTCCTCCAGGAAGGACTCTGGGGACATGGTGCCAGGCTTCAGAGTCTTCACCGCCACCTTCGTGGTGCCGTTCCACGTTCCTGGTTTCACGCACACACACGCACACACACACACACACACACACACACACACACGACGGCGTCAGCGCACCGCGAGCATCGATTCATATTCAAATCTTATCATTTCAAAGTCAGACTCCACAACCCCGCTGTCTCACCTGAGGAGATGATTGGCAGCTGAGAGGAAACTCTCTCCAAAAACAAGGGGAGAAGTCTGGCTTTGAAATGACAATGAGGTGAACGCGCACCACAGAATGAGATCAGGAGACAGTATGAGAACCCGTCCACCTTTAATTCTCATGCCCGGAGGTTGTGCTGAAGGATAATTAAATGGGTACGAGATTTAGAGTGGACCTTGATTTGAAATGGCTTTTTAAAGCCAGCATCCAGCGGGGCTTTGAGAGACACAATATGCCAACACGGGAGCAGATAATCCTTTGTAGGATGATTAACAAAAGCGAGCCTGTAAGCTCCTCACTGGGTGCACGCCAGCTACTGTAACGCAGCAGGGCTGTGCCACCGAGGTGCGCTGCCTCCACTTACTGTGCCACAGTAACATACGAGAACATGTGGATCACTGGACTCGCTTCAATAAAGTAGTCCTCCGTTTATCTCATTCTGTGGATGCGGGGACGGGGACGGGGTTAGGCTCCGTGTGTTTGTGGGTTAGGGGGTTTTCATTTGAGAGTAGGCTTCTGTAGTGATGCTGGGTGAGGATCTAAGAGGCTGGGTGTCGTCATGGTGAGGACCTATCCCCCGGTATCTGTCAATGTGGAAAGTGCGCAGGTCTGACGTGGCAAATATTAAAAACATGAATGAGACGTTGTGGAATAAATATTCATATGAATAAAATATAAATAAACTGAGAAACTATTTAATGAATTCTTAGAGCTCATCAATAGGAAATATTATTTCATCATTCCTAAAGGAGCATTTATGATGCATTTCCCAAAACCCGTTTTCCTTCCAGACAGTGATAAAAATTAATATAAAAATCACTTTGATTTGCAGTAAAGTGATTTTCTACATTCATCTTATTACTGTCAGGAAGGAAACTCTTGGGAGAGGCTTCATACATGTTTTCTTCAGTAAACTCCGTCCTAACTGCTTCAGAACATCTTACCCACAAACCTCTCTGACTGCTCGTCTGACATTCACACCCGCCTCACGCTGCGATTGGCCAGCTGTGCAGAGACCAGAAAGTTCTCTCCCTCGCTCTCTTTTCTTACACAACTATTCTTTGTTTTCAAGTGCGACAGTATTAATGTCGTTATCTCCTCCCGACGTAAACAAATGTGTGCCAGTAACTGTAGCTTACGAGCTTTTTGTTAGCGGTTGGCTTTAAGGATCACGCCATGTAGCATGTAGCTAACAAATATGCTAACACTTATTCAAAGTGCTACAGCTAATTGGCTAAGTAACTCACTTATACTTCCTGATAAGAAGCCGACACAAGCTAGAAAGCTAACGTGAGCTGAGCGGTTGTTTTTATGTCTCAGGCTGTAATTAGCTGTTAGCTGTAGAAACACGGTACACAGGCACAATAACTTACCCCCTGCTAGTAGCAGCTAACTGGCTAATTCATTCTAAAGATGTTTGATGATTGTTAATATTATTTATCCACAATGTCTTATACACATATTTAATATCGGCCGTTGTGCCGTGCTGCCGAACATACTGGATGAATTACACTGATACTAAAGGGATAAAACAGCCTTTGCTTTCATCTCCAGCTACTAAAAAATTTCAATTTGTTTCTCGTCACATTTTTAAGAAAAAAGATAAATGAAAATCTTCACATTTATTTTCCAGGGCGGCCGAGTGTGAACATGAAAAAAGAAGGTTCTTTTATTCAGGGATTTTTCTTACCATAAAACACATCAGCAAAACATCCTGTGCCCAGCTTTACTTCCAACTCAAGTGCGTCTCTGCTGATCTCCCAGGCATCATGACTCAAACCCACAGTGTCAGGGATGTAGTTCACACACACGCCCGTTAAATTAAAGCACAAACCATCCGCACTCTCTACAGGGGGAGGGAAGGGAAGGCACACAGTGTTAACTACAGGGGAGAGGAACATGCAGTGAGGCACATGGAAGGAAGCCATCTTTAGACTGTGGGAGCAGAGTCTCCTGACACAACTGGATGTTTTTCCACTTGATTTTGGGAGGACGGGGTCAGAAACCAGAAGTTTTCCTCTGGCAAATCCTCAAAATGAGAACGATCAAAATTTCCTGCCCCGTTTCATTTGCTCCCCTCCTCCCGGGCCAGATTATTCGCTTGTGTTATTGTTGTATTATCATAGTGATTTGGAGTCAGTCTGGTGTCTCTGCTGGTTCAGCGTGGCTCTTTCCTTGTGACCTCGTCTTTGGAGGCGACCGGATCCGTACCCATCCAGACCTCCCCAAACTGCCCGTTCCCAAGACGCTTGATTAGCTGCAGCGACTCCCGTGGGATCTCCCACACGTCTTTGGTTTTGACGGACAGGTCGGCGAGGCGGGGCATCCCTTTGTGGCAGGGAACCACCAAGCGACAGCAGAGCCCAGCGGCTCGGTCTGCACACGCCACGCAGCGACGCACAAATAAGAGCATAGAGAGAGAGGTACAGAGTTAGCATAGCATCCAGCAGGGGACAGAGGAGAGGCTCGCAGCAGCAGCAGCAGCACAACAGCTGGAAACAACAGTGAAGTAAAGCGAAGTCAGAAAACACGAAAAGCCAGAAATCACTTCCTTTCCTTCTGCTTCCTGGACGGCGCACAGGCCGATCCACCCGCAGAACATCTTCTGTGACAACAACCCTGATGATGTCATCGGGCGGGGTCGGAGACTACAAACTGGGTGTGTGAATTTTGAAAACACAACGCTTGAGTTGCATCATGGGTGAAAGCGAAGGATCCCATGACATGACATAACGTATCACCACGACGTCCAAGTCACAGAGCTGAGCATCTGTTTCCCTGAAGATAAACGCCGAGCCGACCAGGCGGCTTCTTAATGACACTTATTCTATTCTGACGGCAGGAATCCTGAAAGACTCGTCTAAACATCAAGTCTATTTCCTGAACATGGTGACGTGGAACGATTAAATATTTATGATTAATAATTCCTCTGTTCATTTATGTTCAATTATCAGTGATTTTTTTTTTGAGTTCAATGAAGCTTTGCAGTCACAGGCTGGCGTTGTTGATTATAAATATCCGCCTTACTCTTTATTAATTATTCATAATAACTTATTTTAGGCTCAAGCGTCTCCTGTTTGTTGCCGTGCCGCGGTGGCGTCTTGCTGGATGAATAAACAGCCAGTATAGGAGCAGGTCATAGTCAAAGTATAGGCTCTATGTTATGGCTCACTTTAGCTAATGGCATCTACGGCTCGCGTACACTTTACGATAATGACGGTACTAAAGAAAGAGCGGGGACTTCCTGCGCCATGAGAAGCATTAGCAGCCATGCTTGTTCAGGTGTGCTGCCCTCACGTCGATCCTCTCTTCCTCCGTGTGTTCGCTTGTTTTTAACCGACGACACCGTGTCGTGAAATCAGTGTTTACTCTTGAGGAAGACCTGCTGTTTGCCAGCCATTGATTAAAGCGCTGAATTAGGGGAGAGTTTCCGTTCATACTTCCGCGCTGATATCTCCACGACCTGATACCTGGTGGTGGGGGTGGGATAGGGTGTGTGTGTGTGTGTGTGTGTGTGTGTGTGGGGGGGAGGGGGAGGTGTTTGCCCCAGGGTGTTTGCATGGGGCAGTAAAGACGAGATAAAGGCCCGCGTTCAACCTTCAACTCGGCCATTAAAGCCCATCTGTGCTGCCTGCTGCTTCATCTGCTCCACTCAGACATCAATACAGCTCCATGTCGGCTCCGCCGGCGTCACCGTGTGGAGGTAAAAAAAAAGACAAGGCACCGATCCAACCTGAGGACAATGAACCAATGAGCTGAAAGCTACGCACCAACAGCACAGATTCTCTCATGTTCCTTCAAACAAAAACTTTTGCCGTCAGCTTTAAACAATATGATCACCTTAAAGTTACTAAGCGGTCCGTCCAGAAATGTCGCAATTAATTAATGCAGATTCTACGAATCCCCGTGAACTCTGAGCGACCTCGCATCTTTGCATCTTTGCATCTTTGTCCAATCACTGCAACTTTTCAGCAATTTAAGTTTGATTTAGACATAATTACGAGATGAATGACTCATTAAGTCAAAATCATTAGATACTGTGTCAAAGTAAAAAAAGATAGTAAGTAAAAATATTTTAGTATATTATATTATTATTATTATATTATATTATATTATATATTATTATTATTATTATTATTATATCATATTTGTTCTAGTGCAGTGTTTCCCAACCACCAGGGGACACAAAGGTATCAGTGCAATTCTAGTGATAAAATAAAATTATATAAATATATATATGTATAAATAATGTTTTTAAATGTTTTAAATTGAAATGATCTTTAAAAAGGTTTTAGGTCAATCACAGTTATAATCCTCTGTGAAGACTGTGGAGTTTTCCCTGCTTTCTGTTCAGTCCTGAACGTTTACTCGTTATCATTAAATAAAAAAAAATTAATACAAATAAAAAGTGCTCTGAGAACGTTTTATCTGTTGGGATGGAAAAGGTTGTGAAACTCTGTTGTCGTGGAAACGGCGTCTGAGCAGAAGAAGATTCATGAGCGTTACAGAGAAACATCCGTGTTGTTTGCTAACATTAGCCAGCATTAGCTTCTGAATACAGAGGGCTGCAGGTGTGTTGCTGTGCTTCGTTACTAAGAGGAATAATGCACCGTGTGTTCTTTTCTGCTTCTATAGTTTCACTTTAAATGTGTTGTCTTTCAAACTCGCGGCCGAGCGAATCCTCAAGGCCACGCGTGTTGTTGTTTTTCCGTCTCTCTTCAGCTTCGTCTGAATAAATATTCCACCGAATGAGACGTGTCTCTTTAAAGACGATGAGACGCAGAAGAAAGCAGAGAAGCCATGAAAGCACCAGCCCTGAAAAGAAGTCGAGGTTATTTGCAGAGGTGTGTCGCTGCCTCCGTATGTCGTCTGGAGCTGAGTGAGAAAACTGTGAGAGGGACGGTTCATGTTCCATGACACAGACGTACAGAAAATCCATGGTGTTGATTTTAGGGCTTAAACATCGAAATGTCAATGTGCCAATTGGAGCATGACAGGAATAATATCCTTTTCCCAGCGAGAGGGAGACTGAGGATGAGAGTGATAAAACAGAACACGTGTGAGAGAACAAAGAACAGATAAATACAAAAGAAGACAGAAAACAACTGAATACTTCAGTAAAACGAAATCATCCTGTGAATGTGATGAGAGAAGGTGTGTGTCAGAAAACTCCCGGATGAGCTCACAGTGACGTAAACTCAAACTCTGACACACTAAAAACTCCCCGTCTCCCTCTGTGTAACAAACAGCTGCATTAAAAAAAACAACTGCGAACCTAAATGACTGAACAGGTTGCGGCGCTGTGGCTTTTCTTCTTCTTTCTGGTAGCGTCTCGTGCTCAGCGCCGCCTTTTATTCCTCTATGTGAAAATGTGCTGCCAGACGAGATGCAATTACACAGTGTAACAGTGTGTGCGTAATGCGTCCCGGATCAATCAGACAGGAGAGGGGACTTTAACGTTGTGCAAATGAGGCAACAGTGTTGATGCTCTGTCTCCACCATAACAAATCTCTCTATGGCAACATGTGTCTGTTTCCCTCTCTAATGGAGACTGGGCCTCCACGACGTCCTCCGTGCACTTTCAGTGAGGGGCATGTTGCAGCCAGACCACTGAGAGGAAGCCTCGCTGGTTTTCAGGTTAGTTAAAACACCAGATTATTTCACCGCTGAAGGTTTTAACCTGCACGAGTCAATAGAGCCTCTCATTATATTAGGACTTTTTTTCTCGTAAAATTACATTATGACTTTTTTCTTGTAAAATTTAATTTTTAACTTTTTTTTGGTAAAATTTTATTATGTTTTTTTTGTAAAAAAAAATATGACTTAAAAAAAAAAATTTATTATGACTTTTTTTCTTGTAAAATTATGACTTTTTTGTAATTTTTTTTTGTAAAATGTTATTGTTTTTTTGTAAAATTATGACTTTTAAAAAAAAAAAGATGACTTTTTTTCTTGTAAAATTTTAAGACTTAAAATTTTTTTTTATTATGACTTTTTTTTCTTGTAAAATCTGACTTTTTTTTTGTAAAATTAGATTTTGACTTTTTTCTTGTAAAATTATATTATGAATTTTTTTTTTGTAAAATTACAAATTTATTTTTGAAATTTCAAATTTATTTTTTCCCTCAACGTGGCCCTTACACTCTGTCGCAGGTGTCGCCTAATGGTGATGAAAACCTTTTATCATTTGTCATTCAGGTGTGACGCTGCCTAATGCAGCTTTAAGTCCGGTCTATATTTACATGTTCTTTATGCCTGTGTTCGCTGGCGTCTTCCTCTGTCCGGAATATGTCTTAAAATAAAGATGAAGATGAAACTGTCGTGAAAAGAACTTCGTAAACGTGAGCGAACAGTTTTTCGTACCTGAGTAGTGCTGGACGAGCTGCTGCAACGTGTCGAACTGAGCTCTGGTGGT
>NW_019525458.1:520341-524830 GCF_002814215.2 Seriola lalandi dorsalis | reverse complement strand
TTTAACGTTGTGCAAATGAGGCAACAGTGTTGATGCTCTGTCTCCACCATAACAAATCTCTCTATGGCAACATGTGTCTGTTTCCCTCTCTAATGGAGACTGGGCCTCCACGACGTCCTCCGTGCACTTTCAGTGAGGGGCATGTTGCAGCCAGACCACTGAGAGGAAGCCTCGCTGGTTTTCAGGTTAGTTAAAACACCAGATTATTTCACCGCTGAAGGTTTTAACCTGCACGAGTCAATAGAGCCTCACAGCGAGACACAGAAATTTAAACTGAAAATAAAAAAGTGATGTCTAAGACAAAGTATTAGGGCGCCACTGAGGAAGACAAATCAGATGTGTTGAGAATAAAGTTGTAATTTTAAGATCAACCAATAAAAACAGGTGAAAGGTCAGTCAGTGGCAGCTGCTGTTTGTCCGTCTAACATTAGAATAGACTCAGTTTCTTCACAATCTTTTCAATGTCCTGATGATGATGATGATGATGAACCAAAAGATGAAGTTTCTCCTTATTTGTGAAAGCTCATTTTAAAGCTTCTATTTCCCTTCTAGAAAAAACATCCAAAATTTAAAAATTAAACCTTTATTCTCATTATATTAGGACTTTTTTTCTCGTAAAATTACATTATGACTTTTTTCTTGTAAAATTCAATTTTTACTTTTTTTTGGTAAAATTTTATTATGTTTTTTTTGTAAAAAAATATGACTTTAAAAAAAAAAATTATTATGACTTTTTTTCTTGTAAAATTTTAAAACTTTAAAAAAAATTATATTTTGACTTTTTTTGTAAAATTTTATTTTTTTTTTGTAAAATTTTTTTGTTTTTTGTAAAATTATATGACTTTTTAAAAAAAAAAATTTTATGACTTTTTTCTTGTAAAATTTTAAAACTTAAATTTTTTTTTTATTATGACTTTTTTTTCTTGTAAAATCTGACTTTTTTTTGTAAAATTAGATTTTGACTTTTTTTTCTTGTAAAATTATATTATGAAATTTTTTTTTGTAAAATTACAAATTTATTCTTGAAATTTCAAGTTTATTTTTTCCCTCAACGTGGCCCTTATACTCTGTCGCAGGTGTCGCCTAATGGTGATGAAAACCTTTTATCATTTGTCATTCAGGTGTGACGCTGCCTAATGCAGCTTTAAGTCCGGTCTATATTTACATGTTCTTTATGCCTGTGTTCGCTGGCGTCTTCCTCTGTCCGGAATATGTCTTAAAATAAAGATGAAGATGAAACTGTCGTGAAAAGAACTTCTTAAACATGAGCGAACAGTTTTTCGTACCTGAGTAGTGCTGGACGAGCTGCTGCAACGTGTCGAACTGAGCTCTGGTGGTGATGTAGTAGCCGCCGCTGTCGAGTTTGCGGATCTTATAATGTTTGACGTGGTCGCCTTTCACGTCGTCCCAGTCTCGTATGGACAAGGAGAAGGCACCTGTGGGACACAGACCAGGGGGTGAGGGTGACGCCCTGCAGATGTATCCCTCCGCCAAACCAGCGAGGTCACAGTTTACATCCACGTCCGTCCAGACTCATGTAAAATATGCAGTGAAGGAATTACTTTGTCATAATTAGTGTCTGAATGCTTCAGCTGTGGCCAAAAATGTGTTTTGTATGATAACGGTGACCTTTGACCTCTGACAACCGCAATAATAATGACAAAACATAATGTCTCGCCGTCGTGGAGGAATAATAAAAGTTTCATTTAGATTTAAATCAGGAAATATTTCATCAAATAATGAGTAAACAAAACTTAATGTTCACTTTTCTGCGACTGACACTTTTCAGTATCCGTTGCTATGGAAACGACTCATGAGCGGTGGATGGCGTGAGTTTGCGTCCGGTGTTTTTTTTTACCCTTTGTGGTTTCGCTCTCCCGGATGAGATAGGTGCCTCGTGGGTTGCCGGTGGACAGCAGCTGCCTCTCCGCATCTTTACGGCCCAGTTTACCGAAGTACCAGCTGCAATGACGGGACAGAACATGTTCACTCCGACACTCCGACACTCCGACACTCAAACACTCAAACACTCCAACAGTGGATTCAGAGGAGACCACTTCTGCTCTGGCTCTAGAGGAACATCGAAGGCTTTTCTCGTTTTATCTCAGTCAGTGTAACTGTGTGTGTGTGTGTTAATGAACACACATGTATACAGGAACAAGTCTTTTCATGTCTCTGAGCTGCAGGTGACCCTCTGATTTCATCACTACAATCTGCATCAGGTGCAAAATTACTGCACGACAAGAAATTAAAATTCAGGGCTGAAACTGAACAGTCTCCAAACCTGGAAAAACTCTGTCAATACTTATTTGTTTTCTCGTGACACCGGTCAACACTGAGGCTTTTCCACTCATCACACGTCGATGTATATCAATACAGTAAAGTCCCACCTTTGTCCCACAGCTGCTCCGACATTTCAGACTCTGAATCCATGGAAGGAGAAACGTAGAAATAGTAGTAACTCTCTGCACATGTGTGGCTGTCGGGCTGCGGCCCTGCGTCCACTAATCTCAAGCTATTTTAGAGCACCTCCCACATGAGAGTCACCAGTCCTGGACCAGTGTACCGTGGCTCTCTGAGGAGCATTCACACACACACACACACACACACACACACACACACACACACACACACACACACACACACACTACTTACTCCTCAGCCTGGATGGAGTCCACTGGAGCCACGTAATTACTGGGAATGTAGCCGCTGCCTCCAGTGGTGAGCGAGCGAGCGTCCCACCAGTCCCCTTCACTGAGAGAGAGAGAGAGAGAGAGAGAGAGAGAGAGAGAGAGAGAGAGGGAGAGAGAGAGAGAGAGAGAGGAGAGAGAGAGAGAGAGGACAAGAAAAGAAGAAACACATTATTACACTTCATGTACGAGCTGACGTCCTCTCTTGTCCTTCTTCTTCAGTTGGACCTGATCACACGTCGGAACAAGTGAGTGTGTAAAGAATAAAGCAGAGAGTGACGTGGCAGCCACACACACACACACACACACACACACACACACACACACACACACACACACACACACTTTGTTGAACCCTTCTGAAGCATCAGAACAATCGATCCACAACAGCAAAGGTTTGTTTTCACGAAACATCTGAAGAGCTGAGCTGAGATCTGTGAATGTGAATATAAGAAATAATGGAGAAATGGGAAAAAATGCCGTCAGACCTCAGAGGGTTAATAAACGTTATAGTTTCACGCCTGCATGAAACAGCAGCAGGAAGTTGTGCTGTGCAGCTGCTGCTGTAGAAGTCAGATTAGATAATAAGATAAAGATTCTGTTATAGAAACATCTATAACAACCCTCCGCCCCCCTCCCTCTCCTGGTTTTTGTCCGATCATATTCTAATACACAAGTTCAGCTATAAAGTTTTCCTCCAGTTACTTCCTTCCTTGTTGATGGTGACATGAGCGTGAGTGTGGAGAGCTGGAGGATGTTGTTATTTTAATACGCGAAGAAGAAATGTGTTGGAAGTGGAAAGAGGAGGAGGGAGGACGCCCGGGCGCCCACGCAGGCGCTTCTCTCTTCCTCACTAACCACCAGCTCTAACCCATCCGTCCCTCGCCGCGGCCTCAGACTCTTTCACCCGTCCACTCTCTCAGCTGCTCGTCCTCCATCTTTCCTCACGTTTCACATTTCCCTCTTTCTTTAAGCCTTAAAATCCCACACTTCACACCTCCTCCCTTATTCCGATATATTTTCGTTTTTTTAAAAGTCAGAAAAACTGTGAAATGCATTAAATTCCTTCGTTACTTGCCACAGGTTTGATAACTCTTGAGTGAGCGCTGAAGCGCCGGCGTCTGACCGCGGCGTGCAGCTCACAGGAGAAATCAATCGCAGAGCACTTTCACCCTAATGTGTTATTTGAAGTTTAACTCGCTCCTGTCAATAACCGCCTGAGCTCAAAAGGTTATGATGCCACCTAGAGATATTTTCGACACAGATACAGCAAACAGATTAAAAGGGCGGGAAACAGACTCAGTATGGACGGTTGTCCTTCGCTCAGCGCCCAACAGTCGTACAGGAAGACCATGATGCACTGCAGCGTAAAGGTCTGCTGATGCCACTGAAGCATTTAACTGGAACAGCTTCTGCTCTTCACCTTCCCCACTGCCTTTAATGCCCTTAAAGAACCTTGTGAAAGTATTCATCCGCAGCTGAAAATAGTCCCAAACAAATGCACTATTTCTCCCTGTTCGAATAATATCTGCTAAAAAAGAAACTACAGCCTCTATCTGTTCATGTCCCTCCTTCACTCCTCCTCTCTCTTCTTCACACATATCAATATCCAGCTGCCTTTAAGGACAGCAGCGGTTTACCGTCTGTCGTTACCGATACTTGCACATGAACGCACAATCACACGTGTTCGTGTCCCAGCTTTGACAGCGTCTCAGTGCCACCCTGCGCCGCTCTCTATCACATCCTCCACACGCCAGGAGGGGAATGGCTCTGGGTGTGTGTGTGTTTGTATAGAGGGG
>NW_019525458.1:519505-520321 GCF_002814215.2 Seriola lalandi dorsalis | reverse complement strand
GGGGGTGTGGGTGGGGTGGGGTGTTGTTGTTGGTCCTTCATTTCAGCTGAATAGAGCCATGATAGGGAATCGCCTGGGGACGACATCCCAGGCAGAAACAGGCCTGCTTCCCTTTGTTCAGAAAGGATCCCTCAGGAGAGGAGGGAGGGCTCCACAGTCTGTCTTCTGAGGGAGGAAAGTATGTGTGTGAGAGAGAGAGAGAGGGAGAGAGAGAGAGGGAGGAGAGGGAGGGAGGATGTGTTTGTGTCGGTATGTGAAGCCGGAGAGACACCGACAGACGGGGTGGGGTGGGTCCCCAGTCTGTCCCGCAGCCTCTTTTGTCTCCAGAAACAAACCCCCTTAAACCAACTGTGCTCCGCCACAAAAAGACAGAAAACAACAAGAGTAAACAAAGACCCTCCCTCCTGTCTGAGAACGGCTTCAAATCCTCTCTCTCTCTCTCTCTCTCTCTCTCTGTGTGTGAGCACGTGGTGACTGCTGATGAAAGGATAATCAAACACAGGGCTGCGCTGACTGAGAGGAGTCACACGGCACAGCTCCATTCACAACACCACAGCGGTTTACTCGCAGCCTGCAGGCAGTTCAACCGGAGCAACACTGGTTACATTCACTTCCAGCGCAGACTTGAGAACAGGAGCTACTTCCTGGTTCTGTCTGAAGACGCCACAGACACACTGACACACTCGCGGCGGGTCGTAACCAGCCTGAGCTCAACGCAGCACCTGATAAACATTGATGGTGGATAGAGGATGCCATCACAAAATAAAAAAAGGGACAACATTGCCATCTGTCAGCTGGGGGGGGGGGGGGGGGGGG
>NW_019525458.1:514124-519485 GCF_002814215.2 Seriola lalandi dorsalis | reverse complement strand
ACGACTGGGATCTCTGGTGGCCCTGCTTCACATGAGCCCCGCCTGTTTGGGCATCTGTCACTCACTTCCTGCCAGCTCTGACAGGCCGGCGCGGCAGTCTGAGGATTTTTAAGGAGGATTTTCTTTCAGACGTCCAGCAGGGGTCAGTCTAAAGAAGCCCCAGTCTGAGGCAGAGGAGGCGGGGGTAGATAGAGGGAGGAGGGGAAAAGATGAAGGGAGGAGGAGGTGGAGGGAGGCTGAGCTCTAATGGGGGGGGGGCTAGGTGTGCGGTGGAATGTGCAAGACGCCGGCTGGGACAGGATGCTAACTGGGTGTGGAGAGGAGGAAGACTGACCTCGCTGGGCCAAAGGCTGAGGCGATAAGGCCGCCGTGTACAGTGGGGGGGGAGGGGGGGGGGGATAAAATGCTTTAAAATCTGTCTTTCAGTCTCGGATTTGACTGTGTGAGCTTCTGTTTCACAGCAGCAAAGAATTCATTTCCAGGAAAACTGCTGTTTTATCTGGATTTGAAACTATAAAGTTTCGATCCAGCACTTTAGGCCGCATCTCACAGACACTGGTATCAGTATCGGAGCGACTCTAATAATAGGGCTGCCATAAAACATTATCTCATTCTGCTGGCTGTGGGTTCGTCTGTTTGCACAGAAATCAGAGACGACTCGGCGGAGTGACAGCTGACCTGCTGCGCCTCTGCAGCGTGCACGCCGAGCCGCCTCATTACAATCAACATCTAAAGGAGAACCACGGTCGCTGCAGTCTCCCCGCCTCCTCAGATATCTGTGCGCCGCCGCAGAAACCTAAACAAGCGGACGGGCGGCCGAGCTTTCACTCCGGCACCATGACACACCGACAGAAAATGAAAACCATCCACAAGCTCAGGCTATGAGCTGGCAGATGATCCTGACTCTCCTCCCACACACACACACACACACACACACACACACACACACACACGTACATACTGGTTGTCTGGAGGAAAAAGGCGAGCTAACATCACTGTGGGTGTAACAAGGCACTTCCTGTCCAAGTCCAGAGGGAAGTCTTGAAGGGAACGCCACACTCATCACTGCCTGCTGGTGCCGCGGCTCCACCCTCCGTAAACCTTAAATAAACTGTGTTCCACCGATTGTCATGTTGCAAGTTCAAACCAACACTTTCACCTCATTTCAAAATGTGTGGCAGCCTTTAACACTGCGCCCTGTTGCTTCACGGCTCCACAGAGCGAGGAGCAGCTGACTTATTGGGCTCCAGATCATGAGAAACCAAAATGTTTCCGTGCACAAGCTGCAGCGTCTCCGTTAACAAGGCGACGAAAGGAGGGAAAGTTGCATTCAGTGCGATAAGTGCGGCCGTGGTGACTCACGTGCTGTTGATGATCTGGAACCTCTCTCCTTTCCTGAAGCTGAGGTCGTCCTCTGTCCGCGCCTCGTAGTCGTAAAGCGCCACGAAGAGGGTGACTCCTGCGGGAGCGATAAAAAACTCAGCGTCAGCACTCTGCAGGTTAATAATAATAATAATAATACATTTTATTTAAAGGCGCCTTTCTTGGCACTCAAGGACACCGTACAGAGTTACACAAACTGAGATTAAAAACACATTAAGAAGAAGCAACAATAAAAATGAAATCTAAAAATAAAAACAATACAAAAGTGACAGAGGTTAGTGAATGAAGATGAAGGTGAAGCTGAGACTCACACACTGGACGGACGGAGCTCGGAACAAATAAGAACCAGACTCTGGTTCAACTGCAAGTTGCTTGTGTTGAATTTAATGTGAACTCATCGAACGTCACAGTCGATGACTCTTGACTAGATACTGTTGGTATTTCCTCCCCCGCAATGAAACTGTGGCTCTGAATTCATATCTGATCTTACTTCTACATTTCTATATTTGACATTGACATTCTGAACAATTCATAAGAAAAGCAAATAAAAACCATAAACCTCAACCTCAAAGATGTGTATGTGTGTGTGTGTGTGTGTGTGTGTGTATGTGTGTGTGTGTGTATATATTTATATATGAAGAAACTGAGGTTGAGCTTGTTTGTTTTGTGTGTTTTTTTTATATGATGAGAAATCTATATAAAATCTTATTTAAAAAAAACAAACCAGTCCTCCATGGTCCCCTGAGGATCAAACACAATCATTTTTGTGACTTGTGATCTGTTGCTACCAGACGGACAAATTATTATTTATCCGGTGAAATTTTAAAAACATCTACTTGGTGGATTTGCAGATTGGAGACAGGACAGGCCGCCCTTCTAAACATCTGCAAAACTCTGTGTTTACCGCCAATAAGCATGAAGCTAACATGCTAAACCAAGATGATAAACATGGCGTCACATGACTCATCGCATACAGACAGCAAAGACAGGAAACTGGTGAAGAACTCTTGGGGAAAAGGTCACGAAGGCGACGCAGGGTGATGCTTCAGAACAGACATAAACACTTCTGGTCAGATGACATGTCGCACAAACCAGCTACTAATCCCCTTCGTCTTGCAGTATTTATATTTATCCACTGTAAAACATCACTACCACAACTTTGTCTGAGGTCGAATCTGCTTCATGACGGCAGGACAACCCTTACAGAAATAAAACTCTTTAACCTGAAGTCACTGGCTCTTCTTCTCCTCCTCCTCTTCCTCCTTCTCCTCTTCCTCCTCCTTCTGCATCTTCACTAATCCTCCTAATTTTACTGTCATCACTGAAGTAAAAAAAAAACAGTCGCTTTTCATTTTAATACCCCCCCAGCAGCTCTTCCCTCTCTCACATGAATACCGCCTCAGCCTCCTGCTCGCTGCTCGCCGCTTGTGGCACGAGTGATAAAGCAGTTTAGGCTAATTGTGGGAGGTGTGAACAGAGAGAACGGCGGCGGGCGGGGGTTTGTTAACAGTACAAATGAAAGGTGTGAAGGAGAGAAAAACTCAAGACTGTTAAAACATTAATATAACAACACAGTCGATAATGTGAAGGTACGATAACAGAGGGAGGGAAATGCTGGGAACACACACTCTGGATTTTAAAACCGCTTCAGTTAAATTAAGACAAAATGTAAAACTACATTGTGAAAAGACGGACTTTTAATTGGGGGGTGGGTGTTATACAGCAGTTTGAGAATTAAACCTGTAATTGAATTGACTGTGTAACCACTGTCAACACTCGCTGTGTGTTTCTCCTGATAAGTGCATCAGCTAAATCCCTGTAACACAGTTTCAGTGGCTTTAGAAAAGTGCAGTGTTTCTGCTCGTCCGAAGCAAATCCACCACCTGAACCGCATGAACCGACAGTAATGTGGAGCCTCCCTCGCAGGGCAGCCAGCGCCCGTCACTGTCCACTAACCCAAGCCGGGATTTCTGGGCTCCCTCGCTCCGGTTTGACTCCTCTCCAGACGAAAAACCAGCGGCCTGAAAAAACCTTTTTTCTCAGACATTATCTCACCGACATCTCTGCAGAGCAACACGACCGGGGGGAACCGCGGAGGCTGGGATAGAGGAGTATTTGTTTGCTATAAGTTTATGCTGCCAAGTGTTTTCACTTCACACAGTTTCATTAAAGCTGATGTCCACAGCTTCCCTCATGCTGTAGGCGTCTGTAGTGAGGAGAGAAAACTGCAGTGATTTTCACACTATGAACAAATACACTCGTACTGACTGAAACTGAGTCTGACGACGAGTCTGGATTCAAACAGCCAAGCCGCCTTTCACTCAGTCGCTCCGGATACGGAGAATATGCACTTCCTGTAAACTGGCACCGTCCTCTTTACACTGATCACTTAAAACCATAATCATGTTTATCTGGATCAATAATGAGAGCTCGTCAGGTTGTGACGTTTTTACAGGGCAGCAACAGAATAAATTAATGGTGCTGAAAAGCTAATCAGTTACATTACTTTGATCAAGTAATTAAAGGAGCTATTTATAAGCTTTGCTATTGCTACATGGCTAACGTTAGCATTAGCAGCCGTTACTTACCAGTCCTGCCATTAACGCGTTTACAATACAGGAGGTTATAACACGTCCTCTGAGCAGCGCTACTCTTTCAGGGCGCTACAGTGACTCGTGTATTTGAAAGTGACAGGCTGAAGCTAACTAGTTAGCACGCTAACAAGAGTGAACATTGGCGTCGCTTTCCACCTCTGGAGACAGCTGTTGACGAGTAAGTTTGATGGCGAACTCACAACGTTTTCCTCTGGACTGGTCAGTAAACGGCTGCTAATGCTAACGTTAGCTATGTAGCAATTGCTAAACTTACAAACAGCTCGTTTGGAGCCGTTACAATACTGATTTTTAACTAATTAGAAATCTGTTCCAACACACAATATTGTTATGACCAACAGGAAGGATTAAAGAATGAAAATAAGACTCAAACTGTAATAAACTGGAGCTCCGTCTGTCTCACTTGCTTGATTTTTTCTCGCCTCAGAACAAAAGAACACGAGTGCGGAGACGAGAGCGGCGCTCAGACAACAGCAGGTCCGAGGTGACCGCGGCTGTCGAGCCGTTTCATGCCTCTGAGTGTTTGACAAATGGAAGTTGAATGGGCACTTCTTCAAAGTCCACTTAAACTCTCTTGATTGCATTTTATTCAAGTCATTTCACTTCAGACGCTCTCAGCAGCAAGGCTTTCTGGGAAATGTTGATATGAAGAGGGTATTTGAGGCTGTGGCTGATGGGACTGTAGATAGAAAGGACCTTCTGCTGTTCATGTGATAACAAACAAGCGAAGGGGGGAGCAGACAGAAAGAGTTTCACTTTGGCTTTCTAACCTTCAAAGCAGTAACAAGACCCTGAACGCACCACAGCTGTGGTTTACAGCGTTCAGATGTTCCATTCAGGTCAGCAAAGGTGGGCGCGAGGTATAAACCGGTTTGTTGATCCACTCCGCAACCGCCTTCGGGGATATCACTCAATTACTTACATAAGGTCACAGGGGCGGCTGTGAATTTCCATTTGGGAAAATGACATCAGCAAAAAAAAGATCAACTGATAATCAATGAGATGTGTGTGACTGCGGAGGGGTGACTGTGGCAGTTAGGCAGCTGTGTTGTAACGGAGGTTGAGAGGAGAGGGTGGCTTATGTCCAAATGTCCCCAATGGTAGAAAATTAAAAAGCTAAACCTCTCTCTCTCTCTCTCTCTCTCTCTCTCCTCCTCTCTCTGCTGCCGTGTGGATTTGGATTATGCGGTGCAGAAAATAATCCACACTCTGAGGCAGAGGACTCCTGCTAAGTTGAGTGGAAATGCTGAGTTCCTCTGCACAGCAGCCTGAGCTCAGTCAGACATAAAGGATATCCTGAGTAGGAATATTCCCTACCTAAACAATGAGCCCGCCGCACAAAGCCCCGCGCTAATGCCAGCCGGAC
>NW_019525458.1:494797-514104 GCF_002814215.2 Seriola lalandi dorsalis | reverse complement strand
GGGTGGGGGGGTGGTGAACAGGAGTGAGGCTGTGAGGCGAGGACTGTCAGGATTTCGGGATGCCATGGGAAGTCTTTAACAACTCGAACAATGTTTGAGCTTTTGCATACGGAGGTGTTTGTGTGTGTGTGTGTGTGTGTGTAGGCGGCTGCGAGCGAGTGAACACAACACAGTGTGTGTGTGTGTGTGTGTGTGTGGGAATGAACAGAACAGACGTGACCTTTAAACTTCAGTTTATCCGTCTCTCTTCCGTCAAACGACTGAGGCTCATTTCTCCGAGAAGCGCCCATCACATTATTTCCTCTCTTGATGTCACTTCTCCTTTGTACAATAACTTCCGTCTCTCGTTTACTTCACTTGTGAAGAGTCTTTTAAGATCAGGGTGGTTTCACTGAGAGAGACGCTCTGCTCAGCTGGTACAGGACAGTACAGCGATCATCTTTACTTATTTTTATTGACATTTTATGTTCATATTTCATCTTTATCTTTTTATCTTTATAATCTTATTCTCTGTTCTTTGCTGTTGCATCTCCATCCTTGGAGATCAATAAAATGTTCTGACTCTGATGAACGTGAGAAATATGATCGACACTGATGTTACCATAGAGTTCAATGATGAATTAAATTAAAAACGAGTGATTGGAATAAAAACAGTAACGATGTGTTGAAGGGAGAATCTCTATTAACTAAGAATAACCTTGATTGTATGAGACTCATTAACACTCAGGATCATGTTTCATATTTTATATCTGTGAACATCGCGTCTCTTACCCGTCCCGCCACGAGTCCTCAGAGTTCCAGTGTGAGAGGAAGTGCTGACTCCCCCGAAGACGGTCATCCCCTGTCCGACGGGGGCGTGGAAGTTGTTGTAGTTGGGGATGGCGGTGACCCCGAAATTGGGGTAGTGCTGCGGCGTGGGGTCGGCCCCATAGCGGTATCCGGCTCCCTGGGAGATGCTGGTATCTCGGTCGTCTGTGAGTTTGGTTGCTTCCTTATCCTTGCATTGCACACAGCCCATTATCTATAATCTGAGAGAAGGGAAAGAAAAAACAGGCGGTTGGTTCGGATGAAACTGGACCTGTGAGATAAAATGGTGAGGAAGTGTTTCGAAAAATCACATTAAATTACTAGAATCAACTCCTCGTGGTCGTATCCCTTCCGCCACTCAGACTGGTTTCAGGTTACACCCCTGTTTATCCAGTCAGATAAAATATGAACCATTTGTGTGAAATTTTGTAAAGTCACCGTGACCTTTGACCTTTGAAGTGTAATCTGTTCATCCTTGAGTCCAAGTGAACGTTTGTGCCAAATTTGAAGAGATTTTCTTGAGGAGTTCTGGAGATGTTGCATTCACAAGGCCAAAATCATGTTTTGTGAGGTCACAGTGACCTTGACCTTTGACCTTTAGTCACCGAAATATAATTAGTTCATCCTTTGATGCAGGACAATGCCAAATTTGGAGAAAGTCCTTCGAGGCGTTACAGAGAAATCACATTCATAAGGCCAAAATCGTGTTTTGTGAGGTCACAGTGACCTTGACCTTTGACCTTTAGTCACCGAAATATAATCAGTTCATCCTTTGATGCAGGACAATGTTTGTGCCAAATTTGGAGAAAGTTGCAGAGAAATCACATTCATAAGGCCAAAAACGCATTTTATGAGGTCACCGTGACCTTGACCTTTGACCATCAAAGTGTAATGAGTTCATCCTTGAGTCCTAGTGAACGTTTGTGCCAAATCTGAAGAAGCTCCGTCGAGGTGTTACGCAGCAACAAGAAATAAAAACACACACAGGCCTGAAGCGCCTGGATGCAAACAGTGATTTGAGCTCAGCGACTATCAGCTCGACCGGTGGATCGATGAGACGACACGCGGCGTCTGGAAGAAGAACGAGCGCTCGCCTGCACAGCTCGCCGAGCGGAAGTGAACTCATCACTCTGTTTGAGGTTTCCACTTCACACTGCTCTCTCCACAGACGACGCTCTTCCACTGATTAGCACTCTGGTCTGGGAGGCAGGGACCTTTTTCTTTTATAGCCTGACACGCAGCTCGGTCTCTGGATGACTCATACAAACAGTGTGGCTCTTTCACGGTCAGGAGGAATAACGGCGGGGGGGGGGGGGGGGGGGGGCAGGACGTGGAGGCGCCGCGCTGTGCTGTCAGCACTGCCGTGTTGATCTTAATGGAGAGTGGTGGGAGGACGACTGGACGCCGGCGTTACGGTGGAAGTCGACCTGAGCTGCCGGAGGTGAGACTCTTCACCTGCCCTCCCCATGTTGGATGTTATCAAAGCGTTCAGCTCTGGTCTTCCACCCTGCGGCTTGCACTTCTACCATTTCACATCATTGTCTTTATGTAAAAAGTTACACTCCTGGATGTTGCTAAACTGAAACCTTCTACTGAAGAGGTTGAAAATAAGTTGAAAATACAGTTACAACACACAACCCTAACTTTCTCCAAACCAAACAATGAGCACCTTTTATTTTAAAGCTCCTCCAGTGTAAAGGTCTGTGTCCATGTGTAGTGTGATTATAGATCAGCTCTAGCTTCTATATTAATACTGTGAAAGTATCAAAGCCTCAGTCCACAGAGAAATGCACACAGCCTGTATTCAGAAACTGAGCCTTAAAACCAGCCGTCAGGACTTCTGGAACTTTGTGATGTCACAACAAAGCAGTCACCAAGCCCCGCCCACCTGGACCCACCATCCAAACCTTGCAGGATTTGGTTTTACCTTTACAGTGTTTTACCTGAAATCTGCCATATTTTTTTAATTAGATCACTCAGAAAACAGTCAGCCAATCAGAAGAGAGGCTCAGAGCCTGCTTTGCTGATTTGCACTTAAATCTGAACTTGTGTTGAGTTTGACTAAAATGGATTTGATGCACTAACATCAGAACCACTGTTTAATCTAAACAGCCTCGATTTCACAGCAACAGACAACTCTGTTTGTCATTTATCATCATGTTTACACTGAGACGAGTATTTAACACACGAGAGAGAACTTCATATTTGAATCAAGTAAACTCGTCTTTATCTATGAAATAGAAAGAAGAAACTGGATTTGGGTGTTCATCATTTACCTCAGTGTTTACTGGGCTTGGACTTTTTTAATCACTGTCTTTAATGTGTATGATTGTTTGGCCTTCTGCTCAGTGTCATTCAGGTTTTTACTATTACTATAAACCTCTTTGGGGATTAGTATTAGTATTTAGCATTTATTATCGCACCAGAAATCACCCAATCACTACGACCAACAAGTGTTACAAAATACTTTTATTTTGTAATAACTAAACCATTGTATGTGAGCGAGCCAGGACTGTATCCACTGTTGACGTGAAGATAAGCCATGTTGAAGAAAAGGAAGGGATGTTTGTGTTTGTGAATAATATACAGACAGCTCCAGACTACAGACGTGAGACAAAACATCTTGAAATACTTGCTGAATGGTTTGTTTATGACTAAACTAGCACGGTCTTCCCCTCAGCAAAATTAAAAGCTGAATTTAAAAAAAATAAAAAAATAAATAAAAAGAAAAGACAGGAGCCACAGCGCAGCGGGGCGCCACATTACCCTCAGACAAGTTAGCGCTCTCCCAGAGGAATTAATGTCATCTAATTGTTTCTCTGCAAAACAAGGATGAAAATAACTGCGTGGTTTATCAGCGCAGACACAACAGGCGATTGATCCAGGCTCGCTCTGTCATCCAATGTGTCACTGGAGAATATATTTCACTGCCACTGCTCCTTCTGTCTCTCCCCCTGCTTCCCTTTCATCTGACTGCAGAGAGGAGCAGGGGGGGGGGGGTAATGAAGGAGGAGGAGCGTGGGCTCCCCCCCCCCGCCACTTCTCAGGAGCGGGAATAAACAAGAGGAGGATCATGGGAAGAAGGAGCCTCACTCTTCCATCAATCACCAACCAGTGTAATGACAAGCTGCTGGAGACTGGAGGAAGATGAGAGACTGTAACCGACTCCCGGAGGATGACTCCCCGTGGTTTCCATGACGACGTGACCTCTCCTCAGGCCGAAGTCTGAGGTTCACAGGTCTGTTTCCATTTTGACTCCGGTTTCCTTACATTTACATTTCCTGTTTTGTACGTCGTGAAGAACGTCAGCACCAACACTTCATATCGTAACGTGTCACTACCCATAACACTGTATATAAGGCAGTTTATTAATGTATTCATACCTTTGTTGTTCTATCCAGTTTAATATAATACAGGTGGGTACAGGTAAGTACTCTCATCTTACCTCTGATTGCTCCTGTAACCAAAGAAAAAGAAGGAATGGCCACTACAGGAGCCACAGCCTTTAACTTTTCTCTATTCTTTCAATAGAAATGTTAAATTAAAAGCAGTGTGGTCTTTAACCTTGTGGTCTTGTTGATAGATCGCAGCTTTCACGACGTGATCAAGTGCTGCCCTCTTGTCTGGGTCTCCGGTCTTTCGTTAATGCCGGCGAGGCCACGGAGAGAAAAAAAACAAAAACCCCTTCCTCTTCCAATTAAGCGAAGCAGCTCCGGACCGACTGACACGCCGTGACGCTCTCTTTCAACATAATTACAGACTGATCTGTCAGATGGGACGCTGGTGCAGACAGAGGCCGCGGCGCCCGTCAGTGCAATCAGAGGTTGTCACAGGAGGTGGAGGAGAGAAATCCGACCGTATTATTTGTGTGTGTGTGTTTTTTGTCTCTGTGCCGAGGACTGGGACTTTTAAACTGAAAGTCATGTCTCTTCCTGTTTGGCTCTCTGAGGTGTTTCCTTTAAATTTGCCTCGTGTTTTATGATAATAATTAAAGTAGAAGCGAGAGTCTGTGTCTCTCTAGGACTCTGATGTGTCAGCGGGTTCAGGAAGAGCGCAAAAATCACCTCCGTGCCGCTTGTAATCAGCTCTGTTCGACCCGTGTCAACAACCTGGCATCAAACCCGGGGGGGGGGGGGCGCGAAATGGCCGACTCACATATGCAGCAGCGGTGCAGCTGAACACGCCGTGACGACGTGCTGTCAACTGGTGCCTGTAATCCTGTGTGACAGGACACGGAGCAGGCAGGGGGCCAGGCGGCGGCGGCGGCAGCAGCAACAGCAGCAGCAGCAGCGATGCTACGCTCAGTGCAAGACTGCAGAGCATCTCTAATCGCATGTGCTCACAGCAGCAGCCAGCTCCGACTGAAACCACAAACCCCGCTCTGCATCCTGACTCTTTACATAACCCCTGACTGGCAGAGGCGGACTGGGTCGGCTTTTGGAAGGGAAACAAGTGTATTGATTCCCTCCGAGCTGCGATGAAAGCTGCTCCGATGCAGCTGTTGAATGATAATCTCTGGAGGGAAGGATGGCGACGGACAGAACGAGGCTTCTTTCAGGGAGAGAGACGGTTTAACTTCACACAGCTGATCACACGGAGCTGGACGTCCCATAGAGACACACACACACGGAGTCTCTCTCACCGCTGTGATGCGTGCAGCACTGTGGACGCCCTGCGATCGCCCTGACTCACATCACACATCAGTCAGTGACGCCTGCGTCTCCAGGCGGAAACACTGAAGAGGAAGGTTATTACCTCATAACATTACAGACCAATGAGTCAGAATCATCTGTAAGTTCGTTAGACTTTCTGTACATTATACCTTGAGAGTGACGCTGCTGCCTGGAAGATGAAATTCATTAATAATAATATAATATAATATAAATAATGTAAATAAAAACTATAATTTTGTAATATTGTGATCACTGACATTTTGGATAATGTCCAGGAATGCATGAATCAAAAGGAAAAGTTTTACTATAGAATAAGAGAAAGGATTATGAATGTGATCAGATATTCAGACATTTGTTTTCAATACTCGGTGGATGTGATCGGTTTGATAAAAGACGTTGGCAAATAAAAGACCAAAAAGAGTCTTAACGAAGTGTCAGTGTCTGTGGGTATAATAAGTATAATAAGTCTGCAATAACACATTGTGTAATTCAGTTACGTTGTTCTTCTCATCAGCTGTAATCAATCAAACAATTGTTTAAGAGTCAGATTAGTGAAATCCCGTTAAACGATGATTTACTGCTCCGGCTCCTTCCTCCTCAGCCGGGTGCGGGGAGAGTTAGGGCCGACGTCGTCACTGACTGTTCCCTCTCTCTTTGAACTGAAGACTCTTTCATCTCTTCACCCCCCCCCCTCCTTTCCACGCAGCCCCTCTCTGCTGATTAATTATTCCTCCTTCGCAGAGAAAGCCGGCACCTGCTTGCTGCTGGGGCTGTTTTGCTGCGTACTCCCCCGGTTTCTCTCGCTCCTCAGCGGGAAACAGCTCGAGAGGCAAATAAAAGTGACAACCACAAAAACGCGAGGCGCGCCGGATCACTTCCTTAAGACTTCCTGTAACATCTCCACATCGGGCGCCGAGAATTATTTTTTACTTCTGTCAAAAATAAAAAAAAAGCAGCGAACACACGACAACTTCCCTCATGATTCATATAAAAAAACCCACCTCCTCCCACGTTCCAGCCACTTTCAACTTGAAATGAATGAACCTTCAGGGAAACACCGCGTGGACAAAATTCATTAGGTTCTTTAATTGGAGCCGAAGACCTGAAGGACCTGAAGGTGTAAAGGCCGTGATTTAAAAGGATGGAAGGTGCTGCATGTCTGCAAAAAGACAGAGGGCATAAACAAAAAGGTGTCCGCCCGGAGCCACGCCCCTTATACACGTGTCTGCGTTTGCATTCGATGGGGAGGGGGTTCATTAAAAGCCCCCAGGGAAAGCTCTTTCCATCCCTTTAGTCATGGCAGGGCTGAAGTGGTGGAAGAGTGTCTGTCTGAATGAAAACACCTCCAGCAGAGAGGAAGCAGGGCGGGTGCCGGGTGGAGAGGCTGATTGTGGGAGCGTAGTATATCCTGCACAAAGACACATGTTATATACTACAGCTGTTTGGCATTTTAGACCTTCGCTGCTGGACACGGATCCACTTCACCTCTTTACCTGGCAGGTGCAGTAAAGAGAGCGTCGAGTCCCTGAAACCCAACAATTAGTTTTAGCATTTTTCATTTTAGCGCTTCCCCGTCCCCTCGTCCCGTCGTCTGTGTGTTTTTGGTTTGATGAATGAAATGACAAGTTTTACTCTACGACATAAAATCAGCCAGTAAAAGCTTTTACGTCTCGGTTGCTCACGAGCGTCTAAATGAGACTCAGAGGTTGAACATGAGAGAGTGACGCTAGCATCCGGGTTGTGCATCGGTCTGGCCTACAGAGGATTTCCACTGCCCACTGCTTCCTGTTGCCTAGCAACTTTAACAACACATAACTTTCTTTTACTCTTGTTTTAAGGCTCTTTGTTTTAACAGTTGTATCGTTGGCTGTTGAACTGAGCTGAAAGCCAATGTTTACACTCAGACGTGCGATCCTCGTATTGTATTTTTAATTCCAGGCGAGTTGTGCCACCAATGATCCACCTGTTGGTGCGTTCACTGCCCAGGAAAAGAATTCGAAGGAGCCTTTGAAACGGGACAGTCGGGTCACGCCGATGTGACACAATCGGTTCTCAAACGCAGCCTTTTGAGGGTTGGTGCCCCTGAATTGTGACACAACTATTATGTCAGTGACGCTGCCACACAACACGAAACAACTGCAGGCCACAGATAAGCTGCTGCAGTTCTGGCTCCGTCACACCAGTATTTTTATTTTTAATGGCAACGTCTGATTTCATCAACAGAACATTTGCTAATTCATGCCGGCGTCGTGCCGTAAACTGTCTGAACAGCGGTGACCTTTAAAGGGAACAGAGAGATGCTATCATGGCAGCCGCGTGGCGCCGCCCACAAGCTGACAGCACCACCTATTTCTACTGCTCCTACGTCTGCGACGATCCTCTCCCTGTTGGGAGTGCAAAAAACAAACACGCCGTTTCTCACCCTGCCGTAGCACAGTCAACACATCGGGAAAGTAATTATTCACTTTACACCGACCTCGTGCTGCACCGAGGAAATGGTGAACACCGAGGTAGACGGAGAGAGAGAGGGAGGCTGATAGAGAGGAGGGAAAGGAGGTGACAGGGAGGGAGGGAGGAAAGGAGGTGGGGGACAGACACTTGACAAAGGGAGCAGGGGCTAATGACGGGCTCTCACAGGCTACGCCCACGTCGCAGCCTCCTCGCTGCACTCCCAGCATGCCGCCCTGCCAGTGTCATGAAGCAGAGGGAGGGAGGAAGCCTGTTCCCAGTCAAGGCCGTCCACAGACAGACAGATGGAGGGATGAACAAACCAGCGCCACAGTAACACAAGAATTAGACACTTTTTCCAAACATTTTGTTTCCTGCACCAAATCAGTCACAAACCAAACCAGTCATGAACTGCTTCTTCAGGTCATGAGACAAAAATGTGCTCAATACCAAACACAAAAACGTATTCAATACGCAGATTAAAGCAGATTCAAAACGAGTATATGATGAGTCACAATTTCAAACGACAGTACAGAGAAACAACAGATACGTGTTGTAAATGTTACAGTCACTGCTCTGAACGTAAACATCATGTCTATAAAAAGTGTCTATAATCATGTCAGACTCAGCACATGTTTATACGAGCCGTATAGTTTTTTTGCTGTGAGACAAAAAGATGACTGAGGGTAACCCTGCTGGCTTCACAGCGCGGGGTCACCGAGGTCAGCTGGCACATCACAGAGGAAACGCTGCCGACATGACACGGCTGCCGCGGCAGCTGTGATCCCGGCCTCCCTAAACACTCGGCCATGCCGGCTTAACCATAATAAGAGAGAGCAGCCTCCCTTTTCTTAGGAACCGGGCGAGCAAAAGGAAAACACACACAGCTGACCAGGGACAGTTACCGAGGGGGGAACGTGGGCAGGGCTATTTTTAGTCGGCCTGAAAACTGACAACAGCTCTGTTACAACTGTAAATGATTCATGACCTCGGGACGATGTGAGTAAGGCAGGAAACGTTCGAAAAAGTGGAAATAAAGTTAAAACGAAAACAAATCTTTTCTTTTTTTTTTTTTCTTGTTTTTTTTCTCCAGTGCCAGAATACTGCAAAAACAGACTTCACCATACCTGAGCAGCTGCCACCAGCTTCCCTAAAGTCAACATTCGAGAGTTAAGCGCTCCATTTTGGCCTCGAGAAAGCATTCCTGCGACTCGAGGCCCGGCGCCTGCGACGTGCGGTTTTCAGTTTGTTTCAGAGAGGCTGGGCGCAGGCAGAGCGCTCACAGCAAGCGTCCCTGCAGGAGGTCGGCCCGAGGATGCTGCAACCGCCGCCATTAAAAATCACTGAATTCATCCCCCCTGAACTTATCGCTTCCAGCGTGAGCTCCTCCGATGGTGATGAAGGACACGGCCAAAAAGCTGCACCGTAAACACTTTATTTATGATTATTTTTTAAATAATACAGACCCGACCCGTCCCCCTGCTGCACGCCTCGCCGTGTCTGTGCTTCTGCTGCGGCGAGCGAGAGGCCACACGCTTGTCTACATCTCTTCCTGCTGGCTGAGTGCAGATCACAACAACACAGGCCTCAACCACGTCTGCTCCCATGATCCTCTCTGCTCCGTCTCTCTCTCTCTCGCCGCAGGAGAAGGACCCCAGCCTCTGTCCTCCCTGCTCCTGTCAGTCAGATTCCAGCTGGGCGGGGCCAGCGGTGACACCATTGTGTCAGGGCGGCTCAGTGTCAGCGGCAGCAGCGCTGCTAGGAGCTGGAGGAGGATGACGGCAGATACCTGACGGATCCTCTGAGGTGAAGAAAGCAGGGAGCCATGTTTCCCTTCGTGACACTGTTCTGCTTTGGATAGCGATTAGCTCGGCTGTTAGCCGACCACGCTCTTTCTCGGCGAAACTACCAGGATGACTGGAGTGCGGCTGTTCAGGTTGGAGGAGCGGTTGGGTGAAAGCTATAGCTGCCTAAACAATCAGTCGATCAATCGATTGGTTGATCAACAGGAAACGAACTAGTGACAGATTTTGCAACAAAGAAATGAAATGTTTGGTGTCGGAGCGAGGAGAGTCACTGGGATCCGACACCGCGAAGACCGACGACCTGCACCTGTAGTGAGGGCTGCAAAACACTGTCAGGAGTATTGATCCGCTGAAGACCCTCAGGACAAAATGCACCAGCAGTTTTTGTTCAATGTGTTTTTATATAAAACTCATCACAGCGATCAAAGGTTTACAGTGAGTAATTCTTTCACTTCATTCAGCAGCTGTTTCCTGACGGGCTGCAGTCACCAAACTGAAATTCACCTGTTTCCTGTTTCCCTCGTGATAGGAGAATAAATCATCTAAATGATGTTCGGATGAGAAGTACTAGGAAATACTAAAAGTGGATGATAGGAAAGTGAGAAATGTCTTACTCAGCTTGGAACGAGGGTTGCATCACGATCACTGCGGCTAAAAGAAATCACGATAACGATATAATCGCGATATCTAGAGAAGACTTTGGGCAAATGAATTCGATTGCTAAGCTAACATGATGCTAGTTAACATTAGCTATGACAATCTGCTGCTTGATAACCTTAAAATATTGATGTAATGAGTTTAGAGGAGGGATTCAGACTGTTTACTATCAGTCAGACTCACTGAGGGTTCAGCTCTGCCTTCCCCTCTCTCCCTTGTGTTTCCACCGACTTCCTCTTAGAGGAGTTTCCTGTTTGTCCCTCTCTCTGTTTGTGTTTGTGTGTGTGTGTGTGTGTGTGTGTGTGTGGATGTGTGGATGTGCTGGGTGTGGCTTCCTGGTCCCCTGCTCCCGCCAATTCCCTCTGTACGCACCTGAACCTGATCAGCTTGCTGCCGCAGTATATACACCCCCCAGCTCTTCACTCGATGTGTCTTTGGATGCTGACTAACTCCTGTTTGCCTCAGCTTCACCTCTGCCTCGTCTCCAGCACCTGTACGCACCACCTGCACCACCTGCACCACCTGCACCGCCGCCTCCCACCACCCCGGCCTGGTCCACCTCTCTGCCGCCTGTCCTGCCCAATTGCCTCTTCATCATCTAAAATCAACTGTCCCTGTGTTTGATTTCTGTATTTGTGGCCAAAACAAAAACTTTATTGAACACAACATAATTTACTTTCTATGATGGAGTTTTAGGGCCACAAAAAAAAAATCTGAAATTCTGATAATAACATCGTAATATTCTGACTTTTTTCTTTAATATGATTTTATTCTCAAAATGATCCAAATACTCCGTCGTAACAACCTTTCCGTTATTTTTCAACTGTTTACCAGACAACACAGTGACACAAGGAACTTACAACTTTTTGTCTGTTGCTAAAAAATATGTTTTTTTTTTTTTTTTTACATTTTATAGACTAATCTATTATAACAGACACAATATTTTGGTGCTTATTCTTGTCACAGCGCTTTAAAGCTATCTGGGTCAATATGTGCAGGCGACTTCCCAATACATCTTATACGTCCTTTTTTTTTTACAGCAAGGTAATAAAAGTCCCAGATGCTCTGTGGATTATTTGCTTCCTCTGGTCTGGCTCTGTTTTATTGGAACAAGAAGAAAGGAGCAGAAAGTAAAAGGAGAGGGCCTGCGACCCTTCATTAAATGGCCTACAAGGTTACAAACATGTCAGCCAGAGGTGCAGGATGGAGTGAGCTGCTTGATGTGAGCCCTGCGGACGTGTGCTGACAGCTGACCTTCTGTTAATAATGCAGCTGTGGCCACGACTTGACCTGGCAGCCCCCACACTCTCTCTCTCTCTCTCTCTCTCTCTCTCTCTCTCTCTCTCTCTCTCTCTCTCTCTCTCTCTCCTTTTGGGCTTCGGATGAATCAACACCAACACACAAGATGCTGCCTCTTCTCTCCTCACTCAAATATTCATCTGCTCCCTCCGAGGAAACCATCAATTATCTTTGCATTTCGCTGCTTTTTGCCTCCGCGCTACGAGTCAGGAAAGCTTCCACTTTAAATTCACTTTTTCAAATTTAGTTGCATGTGTGATTTTCTCATTCACAGCAAATGCAACGAGTGTAGAAACGATCTCTGTTTTAGTACATCGAGTAAACAAGTGGATTATATTAATGCCGTGGCTCCTCTGGTTTGTCTCCAGCGGACACTCGTCACAACAGAGACAGACACACCAGTGACTGAAGGGAAACAATGACCTGTAATGAACACGATGACAAGTAAACACACACTATTGTGAATTCTCTCAACGACAATCCGTCCAAGCAGCATTTAAAACATGTCCGTGTGTGAATGTGTGGTTCATCAGTCGACTGAGCGTCTCTCACTGACACGGCACGACGAAGGAAAAGACGACCTACTGTACGGCCCAGTTAACGTGGCGTCAAAGCCTCTCTCTCAGCAGCAGAAGAAGTGGCTGATACCGAGTGTCACCCTCACAACACGCGCTCAAAACCCACCACTGAAACAGACCCGCGTCTCAGAGCTGTCACATGACCTGCCACATGTATGTGCTGGAAACAGACACGCGGACTTTAACATCCACTGATGCTTCTGCTGCACAAACAAACAGAAATGTCACATCTCCTCCCTGTTCTCTACAGTTTTATCCATCATCTGTGGTTTGACCCTCTCTTTTGATTAAACCACCTCGTCGTCTTCTTCTTCTGCGCCGGTTTAACGTAGCGCCGCCACAACTACTAATATTTGCATTATGTGAGTGATTGGAAACGTTCATTGATCTGCATTTTCCTTTACAGATTATCTGGAAAGTTATCCAGCTATCAGAGATGTCATGATGTCGTCCTGATGCTCGGATCTTTTGCGCCGTGCAGACATTTGATATCTCCCTGAAACACCGTCACCTGTTCCCATTGAAACTCTTCTCTGTTACATTAAAGAAGTACAAAGTTTTGAGCCGAGTTTGGCTCCAGGTGCCGTGGAAACGATTCTCTGTGAAGCGAGAGGTGCGCTGCACGTCCTTCGGGAGGTTTAATACTCACGGAGATCTGGATATAATTCACAGTTCCCTCGATGTTCGGATCGTACGACATTTGACTGTGAGCCAGAGAAAGACAAATGACTGTACTGATCAACAGTTTAAGTGTCACCTTTCAACTTACGGTGATGAATGAAATACAGCGGAAAGCCCGAGTGTCAAGACATCCTCCGATTACTGAGGCTGCTGATTGTGCGCTCCACAGGAAACAGGAGGAAATGAACCTTTGTTAGAACACGTCGCTGCAATTCCTGCAGCTCCTCGACACTCGGGGCGGCGGAGTCAGAGTATTCTGCATTCAGACATCATCATATCAGAAAATAAACTGCACGGACGGCGAGGAGCGTATCCAAACACCGACGCCGGTAGAAGCAACTTCCTACTGGAGCCATCCACGTTAAATACACGCGGTCTTTCACCGAAGATGGCACGTTTACAAGCACGGATAGAAAAGACCACAGACTGCGACCTCAGTTTGACAATAACAGACAACTAACTAACTGAAGATAAACCAAAGGCCAGAACCGCCTCCTCCTGGTCGTCTGCCTCCGCCACTCAGACTAGTTCCTGGTTACATCCCTGTTTATCCAGAGTCATTTAAAATATGAACCATTTGTGTGAAATTTTGTCAAAAGCTATGGGCAAAAGTGTTTTGTGAGGTCACAAACACCTTGACCTTTGACCTCCAAAGTCTAATCAGTTCATCTTTGAGTCCAGGTGAACGTTTGTGCCACACATGAGGAAGTTCCCTCGAGGCGTTACTGAGATACCGCGTTCACAAAGGCCAAAGCTGCGTTTAGTGACATCACACCGACCTTGACCTTTGACCCTTTAGCCGCCAAAATCTAACCGGTTCATCCTCGAGTCCGAGTGAACATTCGTGCCAAATATGAAGAAGTTCCGTCGAGGCGTTACGGACATATCGTGTCCACGGGAAACGGGACGGTCGGACAACCATGAGGACAATATGGCGGCGGCGGCATAGAAAACAAAAGCTGTGTAACTGAGCGGTTCAGCTCGTGGGTGCAGCTCCTGCCTGCTGGTGTGCAGGTGTGAAGACGGTGCAACACTCTGAGTGAATCCCCTCATCGCTGCGACTGTCTACAGGATGTGGCTAAAAGCCTCAAATACACCTTGAAGTTGTGTTAAGTTTCCATTCACTTCTCTGAGCACAATGTCGTCGGACAGCTGTGTAATAACATGGCTCAGCCCCAAAACGCTGAAAATAACCCCCCCCCCCTTCCATTCGCAGGAAGGCAGATCTGCTGATGAAGTGACTTACAGCCGAGTCGATCGTTCACTCTATAAATAGAGCGAAGATGCTTCTGTGTCCTGCTGCTCTCTGCCTTTCGTCCTCACAGTTTCCCTACGAATGACTCGGCCGACCTGGAGTCAAACAAGGCCGCACGGCTCTGACTCTGACTCACGCTGCCCCCCCCCCCCCAACAGCCTTGTACAACCCAGCAGCCACATGCGTTCTTCATGGCCTGAAACTTCCCCGACCCTGCAGGTGAAAAGAAGGAACTGCACTGTCTTTCACAGTGACCTAAAATCTCTGGTGGCGTTTTCACACACTGACACGACCAGGAGCAAAAATCAAACCATGCAGATTTGTTTTCTGAACTCACAGACGGTGCGTTTACTGTAATAACCACCAACTCATTTTTTCAACCCACTTCTTAAAGCGGTTAAAGTTTTCTCTGCTGCTGAACGTGGTCGAAGATCCTCTATGACAGAAGATGACACATTACAAGCAGCGCCAGTGGTTTAGAAATGGTACGCACTTCCTGTCTCAACCCAGCTCAATCATAATGATGATAAGTTTTATTATGCAAAGAAATACAAGTTTAATTTCAGTTTTAACTTTTAATTCACGGTTTCCCGAAGCAGATGTTTTCCAGATGAAGTGAACAGCCGCTAATGCTAACGTTAGCTATGAAGCAGCAGCAAAACTTAGTTATTTCTGACAGACTTGTGCATCTTTATACACAAACTGCTTTAACGCCATTTTTTCCTCACTCTCTTTTAAGGAAGTGCTGCACACATTAAAATGGTATCAGAGCGTGTAGTGAAGTGTGTGTGTGTGTGTGTGTGTGTGTGTGTGTGTGTGTGTGTGTGTGTGAGAAGGACAGCAGATAAACCTCAGAGGGTGACATCACACGTGCCCTTCAGAAAGCAGGATTTACCTCCTAAGCAGATGAGGCACGGTTGCCCATCGCCGACCCGACGCAGCGATCTGTCTCTATAGCCCCGTTGCTAGGTTACCACATTCCCGAGCACAGTGAGGGTGTGTGGGTCCTTGCTCTGCTGGCAGAGTCTGGGGGAGTTTGTAAATGACGCGGTGGCCGTGATGATTTAAGAGGCTGTGAGTGACGGAAGACGAGGAGACACGACTGCTTCAAATATTTATCTCTCGTCTCTGCGAGTGTGTGTGAGTGTGTGTGTGAGTGTGTGTGTGCGTGACTCAGTGACCCTCTGACTCGCCTCCGAGGAGACGACGTGATCCAGCTGTGACTCCCGTGTGCAGCCGCCGGACTCGGCGCAGCACGTCGCTGCACACAGAGCAGCGGCGGCGTCTAGACAGCACCCAGACTCAGAAACGCCCCCGCTGCTCAGCACCTCCAAAGAGGATTGTGTTCCAGCGGGGGATAATCTTAAAGGCTCATCATTCTTTGTCTTCAAATGGTTTGTATGGATGATATGGATGGGTAACACACACACACACACACACACACACACACGCACACACACACAGACTGAACTGCAAGAACACCAATATCACAAACTGAAAACTGCGACTTCAAATTAAAAACATTAAAAAACTATTTATCACCGACGCGAACAAAGAAAATCACAAACAAACCGGCACATGTGTCCGTGGGCCTGGATGATAAATCGATATTAAATGTTATCGCTTTGCCAAATTCTGCTGTCAAACTAATTGTAATAAAAAAACAAATGAAATCAAAAGTTGTTTGTTTTATATTTTATATTTTATACAATTCGCTGGTAAAGAGGAAACTTTGGCCTGATGACGGCCGCGAGAGAAAAGGTCAGGGGTCACCGCACATTCGCACCAGTAAGAATTATCCTCTGGAGGCCATGAATATAACGTAGTCGCTGGAACATCCTGCTGAGAGTGTAACGAGCCCAGAATCCATCAGTGGGAACAACTGACCACTGGGGGGGGGGGGGGGGGGCTTCCTGTGTGTGATTGATTGACCGTCAATCACGGTTCAATCATGTGAAGCCATGTGAAAAGCAACGCGGCCTGTCAGTCTCGCTCTCTCCTCCTCTGACGTCACGCACAACCGGCCCCAGTTAAAACATCTATAAATAGGTTTATATATCAAACGCAGATCCTCCAACACTATTGATCAGTGTGTGAATCTGGACCCTGGTTTCCATCTCTTGGCCATCAAAGTTACTCTTTAAAAATCAATGCTCTCTCCGTCTGACGGAGGCTTTTTCTCCGGTGTAACTTTAGACACTGGCGCTCGTGTTCATCCTCCGCCTCTCAAACAGCAGTAACATCATACGAGGGAGTCGGGCCTGATGCAATTTACCCCCCGTTGTGTTCCTCTGTTTGTATTTAGGCCGCAGCACAACGCAGCAGGTGATCAATCAGCTGATAACGGTGCGACGGACCGCCGCCACAGAGTCAGTCTACTGCGTTAAATATAAATACATTCATTTTCATAAATGTGTTGTGGTTTCCTGCTGTGCTGCGCCACGGCAACACAACTTTTGTACAGAGTTAAGTCTTGAAATTAAAGTTATAATTTGTCATTTTTCCACATTAAAGCGTCTAAAAACAACAAACTTCATGTTTCTACATGTTGTTGAATTGTGTTCTTACATTATCCCCCGGAGAAACGGTAACGGTGCGTCTCATTGGTCGCCTGTCAGTGACATCATACTCCTGACTGACTGACACTATCTCAGCTCTTTGATGCGTAAGTGGAAGGTAATGAAAGGTAAGAGTGAGTTTACCGATTCCTCACAAAACGGTTACACACCTGGGACACACCTGGGACACTGGTGGAAAGAGAGTGTGGATTTAGTGAAGTTAGTTCTACCCACAACTCTGACTTGAATTAACGAGTGTCTGGCGTTCATTTAAATACATCGTATATTATTTACTGAAAAGATCTCTACAGGTCTAACGTCAGTTTACAGTGTAAATAGTGCTTCTCCAGTCTTAACGACCAATCACGTCGCTTTACACTGGAAGCCACGTTCACCCCATTCACTCACATTCACACGGCGCTTTTCAACCATTCACAGACTCTCACACACCAGGAAACAGGAGGAGGCGGGAATCAAACCGCCGACGCTGTGTGTTCCTGCTCGCTCTCAGGTCGAGGAGGAAACAACCGTGCTGCTTTCAGAGAAGTGTTAAAGCTCAACCTGAAACGATTTAGGAGGAAGTCACCGTGTGTGCTAACAGACAGACAGGATGAGGCTCCAACCTCCTCCTCCTCCTCCTCCTCCTCATCCTCCCATCAGCGGCTGTAAATCAGCTGAGCAGCGGGCCTCTCCCAGCAGTCAAAACACAGAGGTTAAAGTAGCACTAATTCCTGTGAGGATGCTCATTAAGCCGCTGGCTTAGTCCCTGGGGACCCAAGGCCGACATATGGCCACAGCCCAACGCCCCCCCCACCCCCCCTCCATTATAATTAAAACCACGTCGCCGCTAAACCTCCAACATGTGGAGCGCTGATGGAAACTGCAGCCAGTTATTGACAGTCCAGACTGCCCCGAGCAGAGGAAGCCAGGGCAACATCCGAAGCGCTGGCACCATTTAACAGCACCGAGCCACATGACCACCTTCAGCCAGCGCACAAGTAAATAACACATAATGAGCTGGGGACGCTGGGAAGAATCAAAGTGCAGTCCATGTGGTGAATTCAGATAAACGAAGCTCTGTGAAGTGATTTCTACGCCCGATGGGATTTATGGGGTTTTCCCGCTCCGGAGGGTTTTCCTCTGCTGGATCGATGGCCTTCGTGCCTTCGTGGGTTGAGCTTAGGCTAATTTTAAAAAATAAAAAAAAGCACAAATGTTTTTGGAAGTGAGTTTTTCAGTGCGGCCACGGCCGAGTGAAAGACTCCATTGTCGGCCTCTGTGCAGCCGTGTCCATAATAAGCCCGTCCGAGTGTGAAGCCGTCACAGCTGCAGCGACAATGTACCTGTCACGGCTCTGAGCGGCCGGCCCGTAAGTCTACAGCTCGTCAATGAGCTGCTACAGCTGCTGTTGTTCCGGCCGCCTGACTCCCCACCTCTGCTTTTTTCAAACTGGCCAATTAAAATGTTAATTTTATTCTCCTTGGCCGTATGGCGGCCTCGACGTTTGGACCGCACGCACGTAGACAGGAAGCTCACCTAGCCTGGCGTTTCTGCAGTGGAGATTTACAGGAAAGATACAAGGGTGCAGTGACATGTGACCGGTGCTGGCCAGTAATCAATCAGTCATATTATTACTGCGAGTAGGGACTGACACCAGTTTGTTGCTCTTCTTGCAGATGTTAGTTGTCTGAAGTTCAAACTCTGACGGCTGAGAGACGAGGGCAGGAGACAGGAGCCTGCCTCCGTCAGCCACCAGGAAATGGACGTAGAAGTGACGGACTATTTGAGGTCGAGGTGGAAGAACAGAACTCCGACCATCCAGCTCACCAGCGGAGCGACAGTCTGATCAGAGAAGCTGCTGTTAATGATATAATCATTATTTCACTTCGGACCTTGGTTAATATATCAGGGCTTTAATAACAAAACAGGAAGCTATGAAATCACCCTAAATGTGTGATGTTTAATGTTCTGTAAAACCGTTAAATACTCCCTGCTTCTCTTATGAGAAAATACTTTAGTTAAAAATCTTCAGAGACTATTGTTTATAAAGAGGTTTGATTGTTGACGCCTGTTCCAATAGAGAAAGTAACTGATTACTCTTCCTGAGTAACTGGCCCGACGCTGCATGTGACAAGATAAAATTAAACAGCAAGAAAACGTTGCAGGAAGGAGAAGAAGTGTCCGAGACGTTCAGTGAGTAAAGAGTGAAGTCAGTCATTAGTGCTCTGCAGCAGATGTGTTGAAGGTGGGCGAGTCAGTAAAACAGGATGAGGTTATGGTATTGTACCATCTGCACAGTAGGCTCTCTCTCTCTCTCTCTCTCTCTCACACACACACACACACACACACACACACACACACACACACACACACATCCTGTAAACAGCAGAACAACAAGCTGCATCCAGCTCGCAGTCTGTGAACTTTAAACCAAGTTGCTTCCCCCCCGTCAAACAAACAAAGTAAATCAGCATCAACAGACAACACGCTGCATAAATATCCAGGTTCCAAACATCAGCCCCTCTGCACATGGGCTCCCCCCCCCC